>NW_026739490.1:1738724-1780004 GCF_022355385.1 Mustela nigripes
AAATTAGACTCTATAACGTAGCGTGCACTTAAAAATACTTGATGACAAAGAACCAAAAGAATTACTAAGAATTCTAATTTTGCACTCTGATCTCACCACCTAAGATTCTTTCTTTTGCTTGCTTCTCTTGAGTAAACTGACATTCCTACTGTTCCTCAAGTAAGCCAAGCATTTTTCTACTCAGGGATTTTGCCTCCATATATACTGTTCCTTCTACTTAGAAAACTGTTACCTCAGCTACCTGCATATCTTATTCCTACAATCTGTTATCTCTGATCAAACGTTTTATTTTATTACATACCATGTATAAAACAGTAACACCTCCCCTCCAATACACACACTTCCTCTTCTTTGTGGACTTTTTTTTTTTCCAAAACACTTACTCCAATCTGATACAGAGTAAAATTTATTTGTCTACTTGTTTTTATTGACTGTCTTTCTCCCACTGTCACGCAAGCTCCTCAAAGACAGGGGCTTTGTTTAGTGTGTTTTCAAAATTTAAAGCATGCTTGTCATCCAACAGGTACTCGATGAATACTTACCTAATGAATAAATGAACAAATTTATCTTGGGCAATGAAGCCTCATCACTGCTCTGTCATTTAGTTTCCTTGTCTATGAAATAAAGGAGTGAATGTCAGAGGACCTCTACATTTTCTTCTTGTTTTTTTATGCTACCACATTAACCAAAACACAGCCCTTCCTCTAGCTGGAGAACCTTAGGGATGAGCATCCACCCGGAGCCACAAATGTTTAGTTTCTCTCTGCCTTTCAGGTCTTGGCTTCCTGGGTGGCCCTGGGCAAGTCACTTAACTCTTTAATTCTCCATTTATGAAACAAGGCTAACACCTACCTACCGCATTGGGGGAGCTAAGAGCATTAATTAATTCATGTAAAGTGCTCTGGTATTTCTCGATTAAAACATTCAATTAGAGTAAATTGTTACTAATACATAAATGAAAATGAAATAACAAGACTGTTCTAGGAACTATAATTCATACATGAATCCCAACTGTAAAAAATTAGAAGAACCATCAGTTATATTCTAAAACAATCCACAAAGTGCTCTACTCAAAAAAGTTTTTCCAAAATTTTAATCATCTGAAAAGCTCAGTTTCAAAGAAGTAACACGATTGCTTTTCCTTACCTACAATGTTCCCTGGTTGTCTCATCTAGTTCTATATATGTGACTAAGATTGCAGTTTGAAATTTTATCATTTAAGAAAAAAGGAATATATTTTAGCTCACTGCCTACTTTATGTATCTTATCCTTAAAGACCAAAAGGAAAATAAATATTTTCAAGCACAAAATATATCAAAGAAAAATGTATTATAGTTGTTTATATTTGTGAAAACATCTAAGACTACTCAAGAAAAAGAGAATACAAAGAGCTATAATTTGAAATACCAGCACTATTACATTGAGCTGAAGCTCTACTAACTGCATAACTCTGGGCAATCTAAGGCTCTCTATTTAAATAAATTTATTATATTAAATTTAACATCATTTTTAATTAACCCTGGTCAAAAAACTGCCCACATCTTAGTTGCATTTTACACACTTTTTTTTTCAACTTTATTGCCTTAATACTATCCATGAAAGACACTGTCATGACATTGCATGTCCTTCCTTTACTCCTTCCTTCTAAGCTAACTTCCTCTCTCCTTTTCCTTCTTTTCTCTTCCTAATGGTCATGAAGATCCTTCAAAGCAAATCCCCTCTGCCAGCCCACTATAGGGAACTTGGGCAAATGCTTCCTGTTTAAGGACACAATTGGCCTCCTGGGACATAGGTATTGATTGGTGATGCCCACAGAGGACTAAAATTTGGGAATCAGAACATCCCTCCAGAAACACCTATGAATATGTGGACATGGGGTTTGAAGAAGGTCCCTCAAGTGTTCACCAGCTCAGTAGGGAAGAGAAATTGAGTGTGAAACTAGACTAATTCACTTATATTTTCTTTAGATCCCACCCCTGAATCTCTTATTTACCCATCCTGTTTTGCTGCTAAGGATAACACAGGTGAAGTGTTTTCTAAGTAGTAAAGGTCTAAGTAAACCTTCTAAATAATTATTATCTATTAAACCTGCTTTTTGGGAAATTGACTTCTTTGGCAACCAGATTAATATTACAGTTTCTCTTCACAAAAAAAAAAAAAAAATGCATGTAAGCAGAATTTTATATACGATTTCATAGTTTGGGATATTTCTAAGATTCATGAATCCTAGACACTGGCCAAAGTGAACCAGATTAGAAGTATCTGAAGAGGTCTAAAATGGGCTCCAGTGGTACCATGAATTCCCCATATCGACAGATATTCCATAAAGATTTTACTGATCTAGCAGGCTTTTATTCAGTGACTCATAAATCAGGCAACATCTAAACTAGCAAACAGAAAGAAGATCCAAAGAGTTGTTCAAGATGAGAGATTTTTATAAACCAAAGTGAGCAGGATCAAGGAAGTTATACTGGGCATTTTCTGATTGGTTAAAGGAAAGCTGATTTCCTTATATGGAACGAAGAGACATCTTGGAACCAGCTCAGGTAACTTGGGCAAAGCAGGAAACTACAGATTGGTTGATCTAACGTCGTCTTCTTCTAGGAGAGCTGAGCATGAAAACTTAAGTTTTGATTTTATAACATAAAGCCTAGCATAGGCAGCCCCATCTTGGACATAATCTGGTTACTTTAACATCCCAAACTGTGGACATTTCCTGAGAAAGTTCCTTAGCTTTCATCATGCTATCACCAGAGTCTGTGACCCACTTGAAATTAAGAATGTCTGAATTAGGGCTCATTGAAACACTAATTTTGCTTCCCTGGCCACAGTCTGAATTGCTCAAGAAGAGAGGGATGTCTTCATCATCTTTTTATTTGCTTGGTACATAGAGTGTTTAATACAGATTTATGAAAGGTGTAAGTCAGTTAACCATTCAAAAGCCAAATTGGTTCAGCAGAAGAGTTGTTGCCATAAAGTATGGGAGAAACATCAAGCTGAGGCATAGAAAGCTATATACAAACAGATCATCTCACTCATTTTATTCCCCAGTTTTTCCCAGAGTAGGCACTTAAAGCATGTGAAGTACGTTTACACTTTATTAACTTCGTAATCAACACTTCAACGTGAGGAAGTGTTATTTATGTAGATCATAGCAGCTTCTCAAACTTTAATGTGCTTACAATTCACCCAAGGATGTCCTAAAAATGTTGGTTCTAATTCAACAGGCAGGCATGAGGGCCTGAGATCTGCATTTCAAGCAAGCTCCCAGGTTATGTTGATGTGACCAGTTTGCAGACAGCACTTGGAGAAGCAAAGACACAGGGAACAGAGGAAACGGACATTAAGAATTCTATTCTCACCCGTTCACTACCTTTGGGACCAAGATATAATGGCCACTTGAGGATGAATTTAAGCAAGAAAAATGTCCCTAATAAGCTAAATGAATAGACTCTCAAGCAGAAATGCCAAGAATCCCCTCCACAATCCAGCTGAAAGCAATATTAGGTTAACTGTAAAGTGAGACATTGATGGGACTTTCCCATTGTCCACCTAATTATATCAGTATAGAATAAGCAAAGATAGTTCACTTGTATTCAGGTTTTTATTGACCAGAAACACAAAGACTATTTATTTAGACATGAATCAAATGTGATCAGATTGTCAGCAAAGTTAAAAGTTCTTACCCAAAATAAGATTTTCAGGACAGAACTTTATATACATTATTTAGCAATGAGTTATCCTTCTTTCTCTTTTTCCTTTCAGCCCTGGGCCATTTTGCCTTGTCTTCTCATCCCAGAAAATTACTAGGTGAGGTTCTATTACCCTCAACGTTCTTGTTATGGTTTCTCAATGTTCCTGAAATACATTTGCCAAGGGAAAGTGTTCGTTTTCGTCTTAAGTACTTGTAACTACCTACATAACTTGTCAAAGTTTTTGAAAGGGCATATTTTAAAAGCTTCATACTCTTGTTTCAAGTACACAAGTTAATGGACCTTAATAAAACCAGAGTTTCAGGAGTTTTTCTTCTGCTTGCAGGATATTTTATTGAAAAGAAATTCCAAAGGTTCCCCATCCTCTTTACCTATGGTGAATTTCTTTTCCACTGTACTTTAAGTTGTCAGCAGTTTATTTCAAGTGGAATAAAAATTTTACTTTTCCTAATGAGATTGTTAAGCCCAAAGGCATTCTTACACATTGACCCATTTTCTTCCAAAAAAGGTTTGGAATGGGTCAAGTCTTCGCATTAGAGAAGGAAGATGGAGTGATGTAACCATGTAGCAGGCAGGAAAAAGCACTAGATGAAGAGTCAGAAATCCTAAGATCTAGTCCCAGTCCTATTTCAGAGTAGTCACACACATACAGAAGCAGTTACTCCTAACAGCCTCTGTAAATGGTAAAAGTAGTCTGGAGTTAACATGAACTCTAGTTGAAACCTTGGTTCAAGCTCCTATCTGAACCATGAGATTAGATTTCTTTCTCTTCTGTAACCTCAGCTTCTTCCTCAGTATAAAGAGAGAATTGTGCCAGTTGGTCACTGTTGATGGTTACAGCTCTAAATGCTGCTTCTAGTGGAATCTGCCTAGGGGCAATTCGAAAATCCAAATCAGGAAGACCAACTCAATGCTCAGTGGGTGCCTAACCATAACAAAGTGGGTGCATACCCATAATAAAGCTTTAGTTTTATTACCCACTTTTATCAATTATCAGATGCCAGTGCTGCTGGAAAATTCTGCAACACATGTCCCCATGCTTGCCTGACAGTTACTGAAAATCAACAACAAACAAACACTCCTGCATCTTGAATTGCTTAAATTGAGTTTGCATAAAAGTAGAGGACAGAGAGATTATTCAGAATTTATACTGTTGCTTTATCCCTGGCAGACCATGTTAGAGATTCACTGCTGTTTTCCTTAGGTGGAATGGATAAGCCAAATGTAAACACCTGATGTCAGACCATCAAGGATGAAACACTATTATCTTGATGCAATTCTCTAACTTGTATCCATTTCATCCAAAAGGGGGGCATCCTTACCTATAAGATAAACTATAAGGTAAATTATAAGGTAAACAGTAATAAAATGATGTTCATAGTCTTTCATGGTTTGTTTCAGTGTAAAAACATACTCAATTCCCATTAAGTCTATCAGAAAGACTCTGATCCATACCCACTTCCAAAAAGTTAGTTTCAGGGGCACCCAGGTGGCTCAGTGGATTAAGCCTCTGCCTTCAGATCGGATCATGATCTCAGGGTCCTGGGATCGAGCCCTGCATTGGGCTGTCTGCTCAGCGGGGAGCGCCTGCTTCCCCCCTCTCTCTGCCTGCCTCTCTGCCTACTTGTGATCTTTCTCTCTGTCAAATAAATGGATAGAATCTTAAAAAAAAAAAAAAAAAAAGTTAGTTTGATTTCCATACCAAAAAAAACCAACTATTTTATTTTCACAAAACCATCCTGAATTCCAAATGATTGTATTTGTTTGTAAACAATAATCCAAGTTCATACCTTGGATGACTGTAGAAGAATGAACGTGTGTGTGTTTGTGTGTGTGTGTGTGTGTGTGTGCGTGCACGCGTATGATCAGTCTATGCATAAATTTGAGAGGGAAAATACCTTTAATTTAAATGCCAGTAGAATTTATTATTTTGATGAGAAAACTATTTAACATAATAAAGATATGCCCCAATTTGTAACTTTTTGTTCCAGGATCACAAAGATAAATATTTCTTTTTGCTCTTCTAGTAGCTAAAACCACACATCACTACAATGTAACTTAATGGAGGAGGCTTTTCAACAAGTCTCTTTCTACAGTGCTTAACTTTATTATCCTGTTACAGTATATTGGGCACAAGGGGGCACTGAAGGAGTGAACAATTCCATCTACCATACTGGAACTGCGACACCTCAGTGTTCACCTTTCACTCTGTCACACTGTAGCATTACCTTATTTCTTCCTTTTCTTTTTCTTTTTTAATATGTCTAGCTACTCTGGGCACATGAGGGAAATTTCATCGAGCCCTTGGACAACACCATCTTGAATGGCCTTTTCTAAGAGTATACATGTCATAACATCATGAAACAGCATCATGATTCACTAAAATGCCAAACATCTGTGGCAAAAGTCTACTAGTTCCCTACCCAATATTCATAATACTTTTCTTTCTTATTAATGAAATCCTTACATTGTTGGAGGCAGCTACAAACTACATTTCCCAGTGGCCCTAGAAGAACAGTGCGGGTAATGAAATGAAGGAAAAAGTCCTTATTGTGTGACACAGCTGGGAGAATTATCCAAAGTGGTATCCAAACTGGTAGGTGTCCTTTTCTCCTTACCCCCTCTCCCTTCCTAGAGAGTGAATACCACAGCTCGTGCTATAGCAGTTATCAATTCTGAAAAGTTGACAAAACAAAAAGAAAGAACAAGGCTAAAATCTTAGTATGGCTCCAGAATTTTCACTACATGCCTGCTGTCTCCTTCCAAACTTCATGTTATGAGAAAGAAAGTAAAAGGTTCTTATCTGGTTCAACTCCCTAAAATTTGGGTTTCAGAAGCTTTAAAATAGAAGTATTTGAAAACTGCAATTCCCAACGGATACATCCAGAAAGTATCATGATTAGCAATGGAGATTCTTCAATTATACAGAGCAAAGGAATGGGACCGAAGGAAAAATTTCACTGAGCTTCCATCCAGTCCCATGAAAGAAAATGCATGGAAAGAAATGAAATAAAATGTATTTTTAAACATCTTTTTAATCTAATTGAACAAATAAAGTATCAACTAGTATTCTACAGAGTAAACGTCTTGCGCTGATCACAATAAATTCTAATTCTCCTTTAAATTACTGCTGCGCAAAGGCAACCACCTCTTGTTATATCACTCACTGGACTCCAGACTGGACATCCCAATGGGAAGAACCACAGGGTCAGTGCAAAAGTTTGTCCATCTCCATCACTAACTAGATTGGACAGATAGCTGCAATTTAACAATTTTCCCCCTCAGCACCCTGGTCAGCGGCCTCACCCTGAACTCCCACTGTTCCTAGCACCCTTAGTTTTCACCCTAACCTCACCAGAAGCCCTGTCTTCCATCCTGCTGGTAAAAGAATGCTAGAGAATCCAAATACCCAAAAGCAGCTTCATCTAAAAAAATACCGTGGGTTTCTGAGTCTATTTTGCCCATGAAGAAAAGAACTCATTCTGATCACATTAGCTAATTGAAATTTTAAACTCCCCTACCACCTGTACTATTATTTTCCAAGTTATGTCAGTGGGTAGCAAATACAGTCTAGATTTTAAAAAAAAAAAATCAGTGCAAATACTTTTAAAATGTAATTCTTTGAATTATCAAAGTCTCATGATGTGCTTTTACTTCTAAATAGTTTAGTCAAAGGACACTGTTACTGCAAAATAACAGTCATTGTTTTACAGAATAAACGATGGGGATGAACTTCTACTTATTAGAGGAGTTCCAATGAAATTTCCTATTCTACAGAAAAATGACAGTACTTAGGATTATAGGCCATAATATTATTTTGATACAGAGTTTGCATCACTTAAAAAAATTATCTTCAAGGCAAAAATGTCTTGCTACTTTGAGAGGAAATCACATGGCTTATGGGAAATAAATCCTACCCTACTGTGATTCCTTTAAATGGGTAGTAGATTTATATTCTCTAACTCAAATGAGTTCAGGGACAAAAATCTTTTAAATTGCAGATCTTAAATTAAACACAAAGAACTGGTTTGTAATCAAAAATATAACTTAAAGACTGAGCAGGCTATATTAAATAAGGTTATAAAATTTCATGCCGGGGGAATGATTTTAAAGTAAAATTGACAGCCACCAGTTATAGAAGATGGCTAAGCAGGAGCTGATTTACCAACTAGAGATGTTTTTACCAGTTTCAGTCTTTTAAGTTTGCAACTCAGACCTCAAACCTTGATAGTAACTATGAACAGTTCCATTAGTGAGGGTTTTTTTAATATGAAACCAAAAATATAAATGTGTACATTGTAAAGAATAACATAAATATTTTCACATTAAAAGTACTTGTATATCTGTTCCAACTAACTTAAACACCTATTTGTTGTTTTCAGTGAAGAACTGAAATTAAGACATTTTCAGTGATTAGTACACAAAGGCACAGGTGAAGGCAGATGTCATGACCAACCACTCTTTCTTCAGTTCCCCATACTCATTCCATCACACTCTATTCAGTGTATACTGTTCCAATCAACAGCAGCAGCATGACTCAGTAACTTGGAAATTCAGAATTTCAGGTCCCAATTCAGATCTTCTCAATCTACATGATCCCTCAGGGGATTCAGAGGCTCACTGAAGTTTGAGAAGCACTATTTTAAGCTATACCACCACCTAACTGAAACACCACTCTTTTCTGTACAAATTGGATGATACTGCAGTAAAAATGTCTTACCTCTCTGGGTATGCATGTCACAGAAATTCAAATTTACATCAGAAGTATGAGTTTGCACCACCTGCAAATTTCAGCTATGGACTTTGAAACTTCATACTCTGTAAAATGAGACTACCATTTCTCTTAACCCTCATGAGCAAGCAATCAATTAACATAAATTAATTTGGAGATGCTTAACATTAAAACAGAAAGAAAGAAACCAGCAAACAAGACCACATTAGTCTCTCCAGCCATTCCTCAGTCACTGCTTGGTATGTGTTAGAACACAGATGGTTTGGCTGTCCAGCTGTCTGCATAAAGAGTCTTCTTTAATACCTGCTTTTGGTCTGATTTAGTTGTTGTTTAATTTTAGCTTTAGTAAAAATTATTGTCACATTAAACATACATGCACCCATATTCTTGAGCAATGTACAATTGGTACATCAATACCAATCTCTTGAGGTAAGAGATCTTCAACGGCCAATTTTACCATTCTCTTTTTCTCTAAATACAAGCTTGAGAACCTATTTTCATGTAAGCTGCTATCCACTCAACATTTTTGGAAAAGTATATAAATACCTGTTAAGGTCAGCATTGCTTACTTACTACATGTCTTGTCCTAGATGGATTTGTGTCATTGAACAATAACTTAGAAACATTTAAGCAATAATTAAATCCTATGAGAAATGGCACTACTTCATTAATCATATAACTAAGCGGGTACCGGGGTGGCTCAGTCAGTTAAGCAGATGCCTTCAGCTCAGGTCATGACCCCAGAGTCTTGGGATGGAACCCTGTATTGGGCTACCTGCTCAGCGGGAAGCCTGCTCCTCCCTCTTCTACTCTCCCTGCTTTTATTCCCTCCCTCTCTCTCTCTCAAAAACAAATAAATAAGTAGAATCATATAACTAATCATATAATTCAGATGTGGTAGGAAAGTAAGTATGAATGTTTAAGTAATTATCTGGGTTGGAGAGAAGGCAAGGATATTGAGGAAGAATGAAAAAAAGAATGGGTGTGAGAAAGGAAATATCACTGGAATGCTGAAATTGCAAATGAAATCCACAGAAGTCAAGAAATTCAAGAATTAAGGCTCCCACTGCTCCCTTAATTCTGCCCCTGGTACTGGGCAAACACACTGTGTATATATCTTTCATTACAAGATCCCATAACACTTAGCAACAGAGCCCACTTAGGATGGTGATGAAGAAGCATATGGCTCCTTATGAAATGAGCTTTAAATACATCGAAAGGTTAACAACAAGTATAACAAGGTACTTTTTCCTATAAAAATTTAATGTTAATTATAAAATCGGATAACATTGTTTATGGCGTGAAATATGAAATACACAAGGCAGAACTCCCGTGGGGCATAGTTGATGTGCACTGTGCTCATAATGGAATTTTCCCAGTGTACGGATGTGGAAATAAGTTTTTCTCCCTGGAAAATATATGAAATTAGCTAATGTAGCAAAATTTCAGAATCTCGTCTTAGCTTTACACAAGAAGAGAAAATTTCGGAGGCTACAAACTATAGTTAACAGTAAACTAATAAATCAATGTGGTCCAGGAGATGGGAAGTAACAGATGATTCTTCCTTCCCTTACTCCTCCCCAAAAAGTCATTTATGGCTGGTTTTGGAAAGCTGTTCTCTCCCTTCAGATTTAGTGTCCTGGTGATGTTTTTCCTTGACAAATGTTTCTTCTGCCTCTCTGAATGTATTCAAGATAGAAAAAAATATCTCAGTTGGGTTTCTACTGGAAGATCAGAAACAAAGCAGTATAGAATAAAAAGCTGCACAAATCAATTCAAAATGCTCCCTGTTCCCAAGAAGGTAAACAAAGGAGAGTGAACTTTGTGCAGATATAGTTTTAGTGATTCTTAAAGGCACTGTTAAAACTTTTGAAGAGTAAACCTACCATTTCAAAAGTAGCTATATAATTTGTATGGCCCAGTGTAAAATGAAAATATGGGGCCTTTGTTAAAAAATTATGAATTTCAGGGTCACCTGGGTGGCTCAGTGGGTTAAAGCCTCTGTCTTCGGCTCAGGTCATGACCCCAAGGTTCTGGGCTTCAGACCCAAATCGGGCTCTCTGCTCAGCAGGGAGCCTGCTTCCCCCTCTTTCTGCCTGCCTCTCTGCCTACTTGTGATCATTGTCAAATAAATATATAAAATCTTTTTTAAAAATTATGAATTTCAAAATAGTGATAGTAGAGCATATAACCAAGGGCCAGAACTTCTAAGAATGGGGGCCCAGAAGAATGTACACCCTGATCCCTTCTTTGATTAAACCAACTTCTCTGCATTTCTTATGGCATTTATCACGTTCTATTATTCTTAGTTTTGTGTGCCTCATCCCTAATTCTCCCACTAACCTAAAAATTCCTTGTAGGCAGGGACTCTGAAAAGAACATGGGCCCTGGAATCAGGTAAATCTGCCTTAATTTATTTGTTGTATATGTATTATTGTTTATTTGTTGTATGAACCTTAGTTGCATTATATATAATTGTTGAGACTCAGTCTTCTCGTCTGCAGAATGGGCATAATGACAATACCTTCAAGTCAGGATTGCTGTGAAGATAAAATAAGGTAATTCATAGTGTGAACACTTAAAAATGGTTAAGTATCCATATTATTGCATTATAAGATTACAATGAGATAATAAAAAGAACTTCACAATGTTTAATGATATGGGGTTGGTTAAAATAGTATGATAAGTTCATACACCAAAGTGGTGTACTGCTTTGCTGAAATGAATCTCCACATCTGCTCAGAACATCCAGTCACAGCACTAATAAAGAATGGTGCACAACTGGCAGCATCTGAGAGCTGGTAACAAATGCAAATTCTCAGAGGCCCAACCCAGACCTATGAAATCAAGAACTCTGAGGGGGGTGCCTGGTCAGCTGGAGTGTACCAAGTCCTCCAGGTGATTTTAATACACTCTCAAGTTTAAGAACCACTGATCTACTGCATGAGCTAGATCTCTGAATTGATGAAGAAAGTCTTCTAAGCTACATTTTTTAAATTAAATTACAGACAAGGTGTAGAGAGTTCCCAAATTGATTTCAAGCCCAGAGATTTTCCAGAATTGAGACCTATTTCTCCACTGTGGCAGATACTAATGAAAGTGTTCCTCCTGGGGCACCTGGGTGGCTCAGTCAGTTAAGCATCTGCCTTCAGCTGGTATCATGATCCCAAGGTCCTAGGATCAAGTCCCACATCAAGCAGGGAGCCTGCTTCCTCCTCAGCTTGCTGCTCCCTCTGCTTTGCTTTCGTACTCTCTTTCTCTAATAATAAGTAAAATATTTTCTTAAAAAAGTGTTCCTCTGGCCAGTGTTGGAAGAATCACACTCATTCCTACAACTTACACCCATTTTCCTTCTGGGAAGAAGTTCTCATAGAGATTTTTACTTTTTGACTTTTTTTTTTTTTAAGATTTTATTTATTTATTTGACAGAGATCACAAGTGGGCAGAGAGAGAGAGGAGGACAAAGGCTCCCTGCTGAGCAGAGAGCCTGATGCAGGGCTCTATCCCAGGACCCTGAGATCATGACCTGAGCCAAAGGCAAGGCTTTAACCCACTGAGCCACCCAGGCGCCCCTTTTACTTTTTGACTTTTTGTACTGTCTGAATTTATATATATACATATAAAATTCTTCTCATGTGGTTCTTTAAAAATACTCCAATTTATTTTATAATGAACAAAGTAAATAAAGGCAACCTAAGTGTGAAAAAATAAAAAACAACCTAGAATGAGGCTAGAATAAGAGGTATTTGAAAGTCAGACCCAGTAGTGAAGGCTGTTCCTCTAGAAGCAGAGAAATAACACTAATCTGTGACTTCCAACCAATGGAGCTGAGCAAACCCTCCTTGCCTGGGGAAATCCTGACAGCAAGGCCTCTAACTTTATGAAATAAGCCAGGTTGACCTCAAATACTGTTGGCCAGGAAATTACACAGGAGTGAGGGCACTTTACACAATTCTCTTTGGTTTTCATTCTTTTAGGGTTAGTTTCCATGGAAAACTGCACCTGCCAGTACCCTGGGGTCTCTAAGCCTGAGGACTCTAAGAAAACAGGGAACAGAAAAGTGGGAACAATGCAGGTTTTATAGGTTTCTTTCACTTAGCATTTTTGCTTATGAGGTTCTCAGAAGACTAATTGTGAGGCTGCAGAGAAATTCCATTTGTAATAGCCCCTTTATTTACCACTTTCTTGCTTTCTGGAACCTTGAAAATGTAAGATAGTAAGGCTTCAGTGCATAGTTATTTTGTATACAGATATGAAATAGGGTCAAATGCCAGGAACGGCATTGTTTTCAGAATGTTTTGGTAATGATAAGAATCCTTTATATTTACAGGGAGAAATACTTACCCAAAGAAACCAGGGCCCTTTAAATCTTTAAAATCTGTCTTGAGCCAGAGAAGTAAGAGCACATATTTTTACTATTTTGAATCCAAAGTGTTAGAGTCACTAAGACAGGTGGTCACCAGCTGCAAAGAAGTGAGCTCAGCCAGGTGACCTCTAAGAACTCTTTCAGAGTAAGAATGTGTGACAAGTGTAGTTACAGACCAGAATCATCTTTGCTGGCCCAAATATGAAATTCAGTCCTGATCAGTTCATGGCTCTGTGCCCTCCCTCTCCTCCCACAAGGAATTTAGGTTGAGAAAGGATTAGATGCAGTTCTCCCCTGACTAGGAGGGGACAACAAGCTCTTTCAGAGACATCAGTCAACAGCAACTAAGCTCTGACTAGGGATTTTGGGGGGGAGAGGCGATGGCAAATAAATAAAAGAAACAAGTACCTAAAGAAGCTTATATCTTTTTAAGAATAGACAGTATATGATGCACCTACCATTGTCATAGGGCAGGGTACTTGTGTTAATCCTTACTCTGCCTTGTTTCTGGGACACTATTTCAACATTAACCAAAAAGTTCAAGGCAAGGCTGTTGTTTTTTGTTTTGTTTTGTTTGTTTTTTTAGTTTTTGATACATGTACTTTTGCATTTGGTTTGCTTGCTTTGTTTGTTGGTTGGCTGGTTTTACCTAGAATATTTTCTTAACAGTTTTAGTTTTATTGAAGTATAACTTAGATACCATAAACTCCCCATTTTAAGTACTTCAACAAATCATAATGGATTTATAACATTGTGCAACCATCCCCACAATCCAGTGTTAGAACATTTCCATCACCCGAAAAGATCCCTCAGGCCCATCTTCAGTCAGCCTCTACTGCAGACAACCTCTGAACTGCTTTCTGCCTCCACAGATTACCCTTTACTGGACATTTCATATAAAATATATAATTCATATACTGGGAATCATACAATATATACTGTTTGTTGCCTCTGGCTTCTTTCATTTTGCATGTTTTACAAATTCACTTGTGTTACAGAATGTATCAGCTGTTTGTTTTACTGCTGAGTAGTATTCCATTATATGAATATACCACATTTTGTTTATCCATTCATTACTTGATGGGCACTTTCCACTTTGGAGCTATTATACATAAAGCTACTACAAACATTCATAATAAAAGTCTTTAGGAAAACATATGTTTTCATTTCTCTTGGGTAGATACTTAGGAGGAATTACTGGGTTGTATGGTAAATTTATGTTTAACTTTTTAAGAAACTGTCAAATTATTTCCAAAGTGTCAGCATCAGCAATGTATGAGTGTTCCAGGTTTTCTAAATCCTTGCCAATATCTGCTATAGTCTGCTTTTTTTTTATTATAGTCTTTCCAGTGGTATCTCATATTGGTTTTAATTTGAATTTCCTAAAGGAGTAATGATAGTGAATATCTTTTCATGTGCTTATACACGATTTCTATAACTTCTTATAGAAGTTTCTATAACTTTCTATAACTTTCTTATATTAGGTTGTTATCTCAGTGCAGTTGACCCTTGAACAACATAGGGGTTAGGGATACCAACCCCCACTTAGAGTTAAAAAGCTATGTATAAATTTTGACTCCCCTCCTTAAAGACTTAATTTAGTCTACTGTTGGCCAGAAGACTTACTGATAACATAAACAGCTGATTAACATATATTTTGTATAATAGTATTCTTATGATAAGGTAAGCCAGAGAAAAGAAAATCCTAAGAAAACCATAAAACAAAATATATGTACAATACTATAAAAAATCCATGTATAACTGGACCAGTGCAGTTTAAACCCATGATATTCAAAGGCCAATTGCACTGAACTGTAAGAGCTCTTTATATGTAATGAACACAGACCTTTTATCTGCTATGATTTGAAATATTTTCATCACAAAAAGGTTTGTGACCCATTTTCCCATTTTCTTGGTGTCTTTTGAGGTGCAAAAGATTTATTTAGATGAAGTCCACTTTATGAAATTTTATTTTATGGATCTCAATTTTGGTTTCATATTTAAGAATCATCTGCCTATCCTAAGGTCATGAACATTTCCTCTTATGTCTTTTTTAAAAGTTTTTTTATATATATATTTAGATGGTGTGTCACATTAATCTTCAGGTATAAAATCAACTTTGCTTTCCTAGGACAAATGGTACTTGTTCATGATGTAAATCCTTTATGTATGTTGCTGGATGTGGTCTGCTAAGCTGTCCAATTTGTTGACAATTTGATCAAATTCAATTTGATCAAACTCTCCATAATATTCCTTTCCAAGCCCTTTAAATTCTTCAGGGTTAGCACAAAACTTCCCTCTTTTCATTCCTGATTCTGATATCATCTTGAGTTGGGGGGCAGGTGTCACACCAGCGGTCAACTTTGTTAGCTTTTCAACTTTTGCCTTTATTAATACTCTCTAATGCTCTTCTGTTTTCCATTTCATTGATTTTTCACTTCAATCTTTATTGTTTACATTATTCTGCTTGTTTTCCATTTAGCTTTTTCTTCTTTTCCTAGTTTCTTAAGGCAAAATGCTAGGTTATTGATTTGAGATCTTTCTTCACTTCCAATGTAGGTGTTTAAAACTTTAAGTTTTTCTTTAACCAATGCTTTGGTTTCATCCCACAAATTATGATGTGCCATGCTTTGGTTTATTCACTTTAAAATATTTTCTGATTTCCATGTGATTTCTTTTTTGATCATGGATTATTTGAAATGTGTTAATTTCCAATTTAGGGATTTCCTAAATTTTTTCTGTTGTTGATTTTTAATTTAATCATATTGTGGCCTGAGGACAAAATTATATGATTTCAATCCTTTTAAATTAACTGTGTCTTATTTTGGCCTAAAATGTATAGCCTACCCCCAAAAATGTTCTATGTGTACTGCTGCTGGTGAAGTATCCCCCAGGGTGTCGGTCCATATTGGCTGGTAGTGTTATTTAAGTCTTCTGCACATTTGTTGATTTTCCATCATATAAAATACTGTTATATAAATTATTAAGAACAGGATACTGATTTTTTTGTTGGTTTTTTTTGTTTTGTTTTTTTTGGGGGGTTACAATTATAGTCCTCATTTAATCACTGAATATAACAAACTAAGGAATGTCCCTTTTTTTTACTATTTTAATTTTTTTTATTTTTTTAAATTTACTTTCAGCATAACAGTATTCATTGTTTTTGCACCACACCCAGTGCTCCATGCAATCCATGCCCTCTCTAATACCCACCACCTGGTTCCCCCAACCTCCCACCCCCCGCCCCTTCAAAATCCTCAGATTGTTTTTCAGAGTCCATAGTCTCTCATGGTTAACCTCCCCTTCCAATTTCCCCCAACTCCCTTCTCCTCTCTAACTCCCTTTGTCCTCCATGCTATTTGTTATGCTCCACAAATAAATGAAACCATAAAATAATTGAGTCTCTCTGCTTGACTTATTTTACTCAGCATAATCTCTTCCAGCCCTGTCCATGTTGCTACAAATGTTGGGTATTCATCCTTTCTGATGGAGGCATAATACTCCATAGTGTATATGGACCACATCTTCCTTATCCATTCATCCGTTGAAGGGCATCTTGGTTCTTTCCACAGTTTGGCAACTGTGGCCATTGCTGCTATAAACATTGGGGTACAGATGGCCCTTCTTTTTTACTATATCTGTATCTTTGAGGTAAATAACCAGTCGTGCAATTGCAGGGTCATAGGGAAGCTCTATTTTTAATTTCTTGAGGAATCTCCACACTGTTCTCCAAAGTGGCTGCACCAACTTGCATTCCCACCAACAGTGTAAGAGGGTTCCCCTTTCTCCACATCCCCTCCAACACATGTTGTTTCCTGTCTTGCTAATTTTGGCCATTCTAACTGGTGTAAGGTGATATCTCAATGTGGTTTTAATTTGAATCTCCCTGATGGCTAGTGATGATGAACATTTTTTCATGTGTCTGATAGCCATTTGTATGTCTTCATTGGAGAAGTCAGGATACTGACTATTATTGTTGAGTAATATATTTCTTCTTTCAATTCATTTTTGCTTCATATATTTTGGAGATCTCTTATTAAGTGTTTACACTTTCATGTAAGTGTTTTATCTTCCTGATTAATGGGCACTTTTACATTATTAAATAACCTTATTCATCTCTATTAACATATATTGTCTTAAAAGCTATTTTTTTCTCAAAATTGTAGAGCCATTCCAACTTGCTTAAGATTATCATTTACATGGTATATCACTGTCATGCTTTTGATTTTTACCTATTTGGATTATAACTGTTGCTCTTATAGACAACACACAGCTGGAACTTGAAGTTTTATCCAGTCTGACAATCTCTGCCTTTGATTAGAGTTTTCAATTCACTCACATTTAGTGTACTTTTGGTATGGTTTCATTCAAATCCGCCACTTTGCTTTTTGGTTTTCTCTGTTTCATGCCTTTCTTGTTTATCTGTTCATCTGCTACCACTTTCTGTGGAAATAAACAGGTATTTTACAATGAGTAATTTTAATTATTTTGTTAGTTTCTCCTTAACTATTTTGAGGGTTTTTTTTAGCGGTTGGTTTAGGATTTGCACTGCAAATTCTTAGATTATTATGATCTACTTCAAATTAATACTAATTCTTATGAAATATAGAAACTTATTCCAATTTAGCTCCATTTATTCCTCCTTTCTTTTATTTATTATTTTCATATATATTACATCTTTACCTGTTATAAGTTCAGTAATGCAATTTTATAAGTATTGTTTTATGCAATCTCATATATTCCCAAGCTGTTAAAAAGAAGAAAAAAAATATTTATATGGTTTTTATATTTACCAGTATATTTATCTCTTGCAGTGTTATTTCTTCATGTGGATTCTACTTACCATCTAGTAAAATTTCTTTTCAACCTAAAGGAATTTTTTTACTATGGTTATAATACAGGTGTACTATCAACAAACTCACTCTTTTTTAATCTGGGAATGTTTTTCTTTTTGAAATGTCTGTTTTGGAGGATAAATTTAATGGATTTAGAATTCTTGAGATGTCTTGAAGGATAATTTTAATGGATTTCTATATCTTGGTTGACAGTCATATTCTTTCAACATTTTGAATATATCATATCACTGCATTCTGGTTTCTTTTGTTTTGGATGAGAAGTCAGCTGTTAATCACACTGTCATTCTCTTATATATGATGAATCATTTTTTCTTTTCTTCAAGATTTTGTCTTTGGTTTTCAGCAATGTGACTATGAAATATCCAGGTATGACTCTCTTGGCACCTATTATACTTGGAAGACATTGACTGTTGTATCTGTAGATTTATTTTTATTTTTCTATTTTCATTATTTGTAAAAGATTATTTCTTTATTTTAGGCAGGGAGGGGAAAAGAGAAAGAGAGAGAATCCTGAAGCATGATCCCTGCTGACCTAGGATCCCAATGCAGGGCTCCATCATCCCAGGACCCCGATATCATGACCTGAGCCAAAATCAATAGCTGGATGCTTGACAAACTGAGCCACCCAGGAACCCCTGTACATCAGTTTTTAATCATATTTAGGAAGTATTTGGCCATTATGTCTTCAAGTATTTTCTCCTGATATTTTCTTTCTCCCTTCTTCTCTGAGACTCCCAATTTGTATATGTTAGTATGACTGATAGTACCCCATCAATTCCCTGAGGCTTTCCTCATTTTTATTTTGTTCTTTCTCTTCTCCTGCTTGAACAAATTTTATTGATCTGTCTTCAAATTTGCTGATTTTCTTTTTTCTGCAATCTCAAATATGCTGCAGAGTCAATATAAAGATTCTTCACTTCAGTTATTTTACTGTTATGTATAGAATTTCCATTTATTTTGCATAATTTATATCTCTATTAAGAGTCTCTATTTAATCATTATCATCATATTGTTCTTTCATTGCTTGATAGTTACCTTTAGTTATTCGAACATATTTACAATAGCTGATTTGAGTCTTTGTCTACAGAGTCCAACAACTGGACTCCTCTGAGATACTAGGTATTAACTTTTTTTCTTTCTGAGTATGGCTGATATTTTCCTATTTCTTTGTATAACAGTTGGCATTCATTGTACACATATTTTGCTACTGAAAACTGAACAATGTTGAAAATTGGACATTTCAAATAATGTAGCAAGTCAAGATTTCTATTTTTTTCTTCCTGGGCACTATTATTGTTGCTGCTTTTTTAAAGTGTTTAGTCATTTGCCTGAACTAATTCTACAGAGTTTGCCTCCCTCACAGTGTGTGACCACTAATATCTCTGCTCAGTTATTTTCTTTATTCTTACTTTGTTAAGTCTGACTTCTCAGGGTTGCCTAGTTAGCATAGTTTATGGTCAAGCAAGGACTGGTCAGAAGTTGTTTTCAAACACCCTAAACCGGTCTGCCATTTTAAAATGGAGCTATGTGTAGGCTGTGAAATGTATTTGAAGTTCAGGTGGTTTACAAGACAGCCTTGACTTTAACTTTCTGTGTGTGCAAAGACTCACAATCAGCCAGGATGAATATATAGGCTGGGTCTGTCCAGTCTCTACTGAGTATGTGCACAGCCTAATCATGTACACAGCCTTCCAGATGACCAGAGATATTCTGGAGCATATCAAGGCCCACTATGGCTATCTCATCCCCTGGCTCTCCCTGATAAAATGTTTTCTCCAACTAGGATCATAGCTTCAAGCTAGTTGCAATGTAGGCCTTCCTTTTTCGTTTGTTACTGAGATCATACAATTTCATACAAAATGTGATATTTTTGCACCCCATTCCAAATTGTCACTCCCCTCTAGCAGTGAAGCTGCTGGTCTTCTCAATTTGCCATGTCCTAACAGAACTTCTGCCCAGACTGAAACAGGCCTTTGGGTAGGATGAATGGAAGCATCCCAGGCTAACATGCCACAGGTTTGCACAGTTCTAACTCAGTAGAATTTTAAAAAATAAATGCTTCTAAATTTGTTTTTATATCTTTGGTGGACTTATTTCAAGAGTTCTCAAATGGTTTTTATAATTTTTTACAGTTTCATCACTGCTTTTTAAAAAAGATTTTATTTATTTATTTGACAGAGAGAGAGATGACAAGTAGGCAGAGAGGCAGACGAGGGGGGGTGGGAAGCAGGCTCCCTGCTGAGCATAGAGCTCAATCCCAGGACCCTGAGATCATGACCTGAGCCGAAGGCAGAGGCTTAACCCACTGACCACCCAGGTACCCTCGCCATTGCTTTTCACAGAGAAGATTTACCATGCTCCTCACTTCTTCTACTTAGAAGCCTGGCCATCTAGATTAAAATGTGTGTTATCAGAACACCAGCAAAGAGATCACTGGGGGGAAGGAATCTAAAAATTGTCACTTTATTACAAAATAAAATAAAAATCAATAATTAACCTGGAGTTTGGAAAATCTGTTTGAACACCATTAATTAGAAAGAGTATAAGAAGAAAGAAAAATGTTTTATCTGAGAATTAAGATAACTGGGTTCTGATTCTGACACTGCTGCCCATGAACTGCAAATTCTACTGCACTGCTTCATCTTGCTGAGCCTCATATTCTCAGCTATCAAAAATAAAAAAAAAATGCATGTGGGATCAGAGCACCTGGGTGACTCAATTGGTTACCCAGCCAACTCTTGATTTTGGCTCAGCTCATGATCTGGGGGTACCCACATCAGAATCTGCGCTCAATGTAGAGTCTGCTGGATACTATCCCCCTCTCCTTCTGTTCCTTCCTTCCCCCCTTTCTAAATTAAATAAAAATTTTTAAAAAAGACATGTGGTATTATATTCACTACAAAGGTCTATGTCTTATATTTGTATTTCCGATGAAAAAAAGCAAAACATGGCAGGGAGATGCTTAAAGGATCATAGTTAACAGTGAAAATACAACCAAGTCTGCTGCACTAAGACACTTAGAGCTACTTTCTTGGTAAAACCCTCTGGTAAGCATTTATTTGGCTCAGTGCACACTCAGAAACATGAATGTGTCACTCAACTCAATCACTCATAGTCTTTTGACATGCTCATATAATAAAAATGTACAATCAATGGCTTGAAAATATAAATAATAAGTAGATAACCAAGGCCTAAGCACCACAAATTAGTAACTTAACATTAAATTTGTCCATATAAAAAGAAGATTTCAAATCTGCTCCCCACTTAGTAACTGCAGGTAAGAATCCTTATTATTCTAGGCCTCAAGTTCCCCATCTGAAAAATGAGTGTAAAATCATTTAAACAGATAAGGCATTTCAAATGCACAGCCCAGAGCCTGGAATATAAATGCTCCATAAACTATCATAGTTATAATTATTTCATATCCTCAGGCTTGGTCCTCTGGGTTCACAACAGAGGTATCTGTGTGCATGAATGTGGGAATCCACAACCAATCTCTCTATCCTTTACTGGAATGATGCTAAAGTAATTCATGCTAAGACAGTCCTCCTAAAAACAGACATCAAGAACCAATTATACCTTCACAACACTACTGTGTGGAATTGGAAAAAGTGCAACCAGGGGAGGTGGGAGGAGAATATGGAAAGATGAGAAAGGAGAGGGCACTAAACAGAAGGTGCAGAGGGCCACTGATTTGCCTTGGGTGGTACAAGAAGCAAGGTGAGAGCAAATGAGGGTAGCAAGAGGAAGCCAGGGAGCATAGAAGACTGATTCTGCCTTAGGCCACCTCATAGATCCCATTTCAGGAATCAAAGGGCTTCTCCCTTCTCTTTCACAACAACTCCAAGCATCTGAGTATCTCTATGACTCACCACTCACTCTCCTCTATCAGCAAAACATGCAGTTTCACTCCTCCACCTTGCCTTCCAATTTGGTCCCAAGCCCAGAGATTTCCCAAAACTGTGTCTCATATATACCCCTTGGCAGGCAGCAATAAGGGTGGACATGCTGCTGACCAAACTCACCTATTCTGGTGTTTGTTGTATTTTTGACATATGGGCCTTTCTACTAAGGCACTAGGATATAGCCTCTTTGAATGAATCAGTTAGGATATTAGGAGATATATTGGCTTCTATAACTGACTAGTCCAGGGGTAGGGTATGGTTCAATCAGGGTTCTGCTCCAAGCTCCTGTGATGCTCTTGCCTCTGCCCATCCTCACCTGCATCATCAGACTGCAGCAGTTTCAAGAATTGAACCCAGACAGTAAGATAGACAGAGTTCAGAGAAAGGGAATATTCCTTCCTCTGGCTCTCTCTATAGAGGAAAGAACTTCCTTTACCAGCAACTCTCTGAAAACAAAACCCATTCCTGGGCCAATCCCTATGGTCCAAGGAATGGCACACAATGGTTGGCTATGGCCTAAGATCTTAAACTGACTAGCAAAATTCTCAGGATTTTACACCTACACAAATACTTTGGGAATCTCGGTAAAATGCAGATTCTGGTTCAGGAAATTTGGAGTCTAAGATTCTGCATTTCTAATGCAGACTGATAGTCTGCACTTTGAGTACAAAGGAATAGTGGGCATGTGGATTAGACAGGGCAGGGTTTGTAAGCTTTTAGCCACCACTGACTTCATAGGGCCTATAATACTACACAGTGCACAAAAGCTATCCTACAAGTATCTGTTAAATTTTGAAGAGTATCTTCCCCCAAATTGAGAAATTGGAGCATAGTTAGGTAACAGATCTTTGTAATCCATTACCCTTTCCCCGACACAACTGTCAACCTCTGAGCTTTTATTTGAAACACTCAATAGATTCTGAAAGCTGAAAATCAGTAAGTGATAGAACACTTGTACTTTGAAACTGACATTACAGAAATCTTTCCTTGTGAACATGTGTAAGAGATAAGCTCAATAACCCTACTGAAACATCAATATTTAGACACACAGATCTCCTTTCCAGGTGCACAAAATTTTGCAATCAGAAGTATTATATACAAAGTTACTAAATATTTGAGCCTAGAAGTAAACTGCCTTATTCTTTGCAAACGTTTTAGCATTGCTTCTGGTATGGAAAAAGGGCAAGTGATATGTAGGAAAAAATTTTAAATGACACAAAGTATCCAAATTCAAACTGAGATACAGAAATGAAAGTTGAAATAAGATACTCTTTTGTTCACACAGGTTCTCTGATTCATTAGAAAACATTCATTCTTACTGTTTGCAGCAGTAGCTTTGTGTTCTAGAAAAAGAGCAAAGATATTTAGATAGATTCTTCCAGAATTCCATTACACTCACCCAGAATGATGGCGCTTGAGAGAAACTGTTATCTCCAAAAGAAACACTTCAAGGGGTGTCTGTGTGGCTCAGTGGGTTAAAGCCTCCGCCTTCAGCTCAGGTCATGATCCCAGGGTCCTGGGATCAGGGTCCTGGAATAGAACCCCACATCACATTGGGATGCTCAGCAGGAAGCCTGCTTCTCCCTCTCCTACTCTCCCTGCTTGTGTTCCCTTTCTCGCTGTGTCTCTCTGTCAAATAAATAAATAAAATCTTAAAAAAAAAAAAAAAAACAGTCTTAGGACCCCTAACACTTGCCAACTCTGATACCCTACTAAAGCAACTTTTCTGGAGTTAGAGAAGATAACCATCTTTTATAGCAGGCAATGTCAATGGCTAACATAAACTATGCATGGGCCTCCTATCTCATCTGTCTGCTGGGTAGAAGGTCTCAGAAGACCTGTCAGAGGCCCAGTCAGTTCCTGTGAAAGGGTTAATCCCCAATTCCCATTTCCTCATCCCCCTGCCCTTATCAGGACAAAATGCATATTTATTCCTTCTGGTCTGATTTCTGGAGGTGACAATTAGTCTCAGGGAAATGACTGCAAACTTTTAACTGAGATTTCTCAGTTGCCTCTAAGCTCTAAGTCTGCCTCCTGCCAAGTTCATAGTTTCCTTTCTGGCCAGGTAGTTTATATGTGGCTGTCTTTTTTCAAGTATAGCTTGGAAAAAGAAAAGAGAAAACAGGAGACAGATATCATCATCTACTTTTCCTTTCTCCAAGCAAAAATTAGCCTATCCCCTCCAACAAAGGAAGTGTAGGGAAGCAAGGCTTTCCCTGGCAATTAAAATAAGAAAATTCCTGTGAAAAACTAGAAGTTGCCGCCTTCAAAGAGACTTTTTTCCCACTGGGTTCTCTAGGAAGACCAGAAGACTGGATGGAAGACAGAGGCATTCCAGGAAATTCCTGAACAGTAGGTAGCTTAAGTAGAATCCCAAATTCTTTAGTAAAACCAGAACTGTCTTAACTCTTGATTCAGAAGCAAAGAGAATTTTCTATAGGAATGAATACACCTTTACTTCTTTCTACCCTCCCAACTGTCCTCTGCTGTGCCACATATTCTTTTCCAGAACTACTTAGTTCACACTCTTTCTACAATATATGCCAGGTTTGAACCCCTCAGAACTGGATGAACCAAAATGGCCACAGAAAGATCAAGCAGACAATTCAGTTCACTTATTCCTAAAAAGTCTTCCCCATTTATCATCCCTTCTTGATTTTAGATTCAGGAATTCTGAAGCGTGGTGTTAGTGATCAAGACAAAATCAGGGAAAGAGAAGTTATGAATGGTCTATCTATTAGGATATATATTAGAATTAGGAAAATTTGCTTAGGGAAGTTAATTCTCTAAGCTTATCATTGCCTTTGCAATATTGCAAAGATCTCAGCAACTCTAAACAATGGACTTTGAGAGCATACTAAAATAAAATCTTCTTTGAAGTACTAAGCAATCTAGAAAATTTTATAGGACCAAAAGTATTCAGATAAAAATTTTATACAAGCTTTCATCACTGCAAAGTGATGAAAACTTGCCCCATCCTTCCCATTTCCATGCAAATCTTTAATCAAGGAAGTGGCAGTGATTACTAAACATGTGCCTTGCCTTTTGAGTTTCAGGACACAGTAAAAATAATTGAAATCATTCATTTACAAGATGAGACATACACAAGTAACAGTGAAGATAATATAGTCAATATGTGTAAATTAACAATATTTAAAGGTTAATTAAAATCCACTAAAAAGTCCTAGTTTTATAATTCTAAACATTTGCTGCTTCCAAACAAAAAAAATAATCCTTTAGTCTTCTCTTGGTAACTATTCCTTCCTTCCCCACTCTCACTAGCCCTATTCCCAGATTTTTCTTTCTAACAAACATAGAAAGAAAAAGGAAAGGCAAAATAATAACTGTTAAAATTCCAAGATTTTACTTCAAGCCAAGGCCACATTTCTAAGCAACTTTGATCAGGCAAATTACCTCTAAGTGTCTCAATTTTTCCCTCAGAAAATTGAAATAATTTATCACCTTTGATCTGCAAATTTGTGAGGGCATTTAAAGATCGAAAGAAACTTACCTGCTGGTATTTGTTTCCAGGAAGATAGAATAGGCATACTTTTCCCTATTCTTCCTGCTAAGTGTAACTAAAAACCCTGGACATTATATATAAAGCAAACACCAGCAGATCTGAAATGTTAATTAGAGGAAGGCGGTCCAGCTAGGGACCTTGGGCTGGAAGAACACAGGTGGTAAGCTCTTTGGGTCTTCTTTCTGCTTCACATATTTTAGACTAGATACTGAAAAAAATGGTACCTCATGATCACAGACACAAAGAAAAGAAGAGAAAAAAGGAAAGAAAAACAAAAGGAAGGACAGAAAGAAAGACAAGGAAGAAGCCTACAGGAAAGTCGGCCTTCTCTGGCCAAATAGGGAAAGAGTATTCTAGAAATACAAAAACTTCTAGAAAATACAAGGTCTACTCCAGCCAAACACACAGAAAAGAACTGCAACCCTATCCCCTAATTCTACCAACAAAAGTCAAATGGAGGGCCTAGATATGTACCCTTAGTAGGCTGTAACAAGTGCTCCATCCAATTCTCTCCCCCTTCAGAGTATGTCAAAGAAAACCTAACAAAGAGTCAGAATTTTTACCAGTATTCAGTGGTAACAGTGGTAACACACCTCACAGTTGTCAGTGGAAACCATAAGGGTACCCTGAAATTCCACTCCATCCAGCAGTACGAAGAAGACCCTTACTCCCTTGGTGTCAATGGAGGCACAGTGGAAAATCTGGACTTCCACCTCCACATGGCAGCAGGAGGTGGCATGCCCACTTCACCCACCAGCGCACTGTCAGAGGAGGTCTGTTACATTAGATTTAGGTAAAATCTAGAATCTTATAATACCCAAACTGCCCAGGTTTCAATAAAAAATCACTTGTTATGCCAAGAACCAGGAAGAACTCAAAACTAAATGAGAAAAGGCAATCATCAGATGCTGCTCTGAGATGATACAGATGTTAGCATTATCTGACAAGCATTTTAAAGCAACCATCATAAAACTGCTCAGAAGAATAGTTACACACATACCTGAAATAAATGCCTGTACAAAAAGTCCTGGCAAAGAAACAGAAGATGCAATGAAAAACTAAATGGAAACTTATAACTGAAAAACAAAATAACTGGTATAAGAAACTCCACAGCTGGGCTCAACACCAGAATGAATACACAGAGGAGCGAATCCATGAACTTGAACATAATAGAATTTATTCAATCCAAGCAACAGAGTATAGATTCAAAGAAATGAAGTCTCAGGGATATCTGGAACTATAACAAAAGATCTTGTCATTGAAGCCCTGGAAAGAAAGGGGAGAGAAGATGAAACTGAACAACAACAAAAAAAAAAAAAAACAGCCAAAGAAATATGGCAATAAATTTCCTAAACGTAGAAAGAAAGGGGGAGGAAGGCCTCCAGATTCAAGCAGAGTGAACTTCAAGCAAAAAAAAAAAAAAAAAAAAAAGCCAAAAGTCCATTCTGAGATACACCACAAACTTCCGAAGACTAACGCCAAAGAAAATCTGAAAAGCAACCTGAGAAAAATGATGCATTCCTCGTTGAGGTAAAAAAAAAAAAAAAAAACATTCAAATAGCAGAGCATTTCACACCAGAAACCACAGAAGGCAGAGAGAATAGCACAGTGTTTTTTATGGCCTGGGGGAGAAAAAAGAAAAAAATATCAACCCAGAATCCTATACCCAGTTGAAAGTATTCGTCAAGAACGAAAGTGAAACCGAGATATTCTCAGGTAAAAAAAAAAAGAAAACAAGAAAATTGATTGCCAGCACACCTACCTTAAAAAAGCAGCTGAAGAACAGCACGTACCACGGAGATGGAGAATCGCAGCCCCGAGGGTCCAGCGGCGCTGAAAGAACACTGCCAAGCCGCCATGAGCTGAAACAACGCTGCCAAGCCGCCACGAGCCTTCGACGAGACTCTCACTGACTCCAGTTCTCGCGAGAGCATGAATGCTGTCTAGGTGCGCGCGAATCCAGCCGCCGCTCAGGCGGCTGCTGTGAGCGCGGCCGTCAAAGGACTCTCTGAACTTCTCTAAGGAAGAAGGGCCACAGAAAGAACAGATAAATAGGGTAAGCACCATAGACTTTCCTTCTCTTATCGACTTTTCTACTTTATGTTCAGTGATCAAAACAAAAATTGCAACCTCGTCTCACGTGGTTGGCAATGAATGCAAGAACGTGAGACCTCCACGTTCTAAATAAGGATGGGTAAAGGGTCGTTAAAGGGAGGTAAGATTTCCTCACTTTAGTTTCTCTAGTACATAGGGACATAATAAAAATGCCTTACAAAGAGGTTCATTAAAAAAGAGAGATAAATTAAAATAGAATTCTAAAAAATGTTCAAGTAAGACAGGCAGGAAAAAGAAAACAAAAGGAAGAGAGAACCAAGAGAAATAATAAAAAGTCAGATGTAAGCAATTATCAATAATCTATTACATGTCATTAGGGACATCTGGGTGGTTCAGTTGGCTAAGTGTCTGCCTTTGGCTCAGGTCATGATCCCAGAGTGGGATCAAGTCCCACATTGGTCTCCCTGCTCAACTCGAGCCTGCCGCTTCCTCTCCCTCTGCCTGCTCTCTCTCTCTGTCAAATAAATAAATAAAATCTTTGGGGAAAAAAAAAAAAAAAGACTAGCATTTCAGAGACAAGCGTTTTCAGAGTACAACTTTGGATTTTTATATGTCTTGTGGTAATGCGTTTTAGATTTGAATAAACCTTTTGTGTGTGTGTGTGTGTGTGTGTGTGTGTGTAGGCCTTAAATGAGGAAAAGAACAATTTATCCTGTACTTTTCAGTGGAATGAGTGGCTTAGTAAGGAATGAAATAGAACCGAAAATACTGTGATCACTTTCTATTAATTAACATTGTTCTTCTTCATTGTGCTGTTCATAAGAAATATGACAAAGATTTAGGTAGACTGAAAGTACAAGGATGAAAAATATGATTCAGTGTATTTTATGTTTATGCATATTTAAGACAAAAAATTGATAGGAAAGTTTTGATAAGGAATAGATAGGAAAAAACAACTGTTACAGTTAAACACTTCAACACCTTTCTCTCAACAATTTATAGAATAACTAGACATAGGGGCATCTGGGTGGCTCAGTTCTTAAGCGTCTGCCTTTGGTTCGCCTCATGATCCCAGGGTCCTGGGATCGAAACCAGCACTGGGTTCTCTGCTCTGCGGGAAGCCTACTTCTCTCTCTCCCACTCCCCCTGCTTGTGTTCCCTCTCTCACTGTGTCTCTCTTTGTCTAATAAATGAATCAAATCTTTAAAAAAAAAGAACTAGACATAAAGTCAGCAATGATGTAGAAAAATTCAACATTACCACATTATCAGCTAACAAATTCTAAAGACATTCACAGAACACTCCACATAGCAGCAGAATTCACATCATCTTCAATTACTCACATAATATATAACTAGATAAACCAAATCTTAGCCAAAGAATGGATGCCAACAAACTTAAGAGATTTGAAATTGTATAGAGTACATTTGATCACAATGCAATCAAACTAGGAATCAACAGCAGAAGAGCAAAATATTCAAACACTTGGAAACTAAACAACACTTCTACTTAATTCCTGGGTCAAAGGGAAATTCTCACTGGCAAAAAAGTGAAAATATAATATCAAAATGTTCAACAGACAGATAAAGTAGTGTTGAGAGGGGAATTTGTAGTACTTAATTGCTTACATGAAGAGGAAAAGTTTCAAATCAATAAACTAAGCTCTCACCTGAAAAGCAGAGAAAACGAAGAGCAAAAACAAACCCAAATAAGAAGGAAGGAAATAATAAAGTGCAGAAATTAGTGAAATTGAAAATAGGAAAAAAATTAGAGAAAATCAATGAACAGAAAGTTTGGATTTTAGAAAAGATCAATAAAATCTATAAACCTCAAGCAAGACCGACAAAGAAAGAAGAGAAAAGACACAGCTAATAATATCTAGAATAAAACAAGATACTACTACAGAACTACAGACACCAAAAAAATAAGGTACAAACATCTCTACACATATATTTGAAAACCTAAATAAAATGAGCCAATTCCTCAGAAGTACAAACTATCATAAATCATTTAACATGTAATAGATAATTTAACTAGCTCTCTATTTTAAAAATTGAAATTGAATTCATAAACATCTCTCCAAAAAAGAAATCTTCAACCCAGATGTTCACTGAAGAATTCTACCAATGCTTAAAGAATTAATGCCAAATTTATACAATCTCTTCCAGAAAATTCAGGAAGAGGGAACACTTTCTAATTCATTCCACGAAGCCAGTATTACCCTTATAACAAATCCAGACAAAAATAATACTAAAAAAAAAAAAACACCCACTTTAGACCAATATCCCTCATGAATATGGATGCACAGATTTTTAGTAATATATTAGCAGATAGAATTCAACAATGTATAAAACTGTTATGCCATGACCAAGTAGGGATTATTCCAGTGACACAAGTCTGGTCGAATTTTTGAAAATCAATCAATGTAATCTACTACATTAACAGATTGAAAAAGAAAAATCATATGATCACAACAACTGAAGCATAAAATGCATTTTTCATGCATGTTAAATCTCTCAAAACACAGGAATAGAGGAGAATTTTTTCAGCATGATAAGAAAACATCTTTTTTAAAATACCTACAGCTAACCTCCTATGTAGCGATGAAAGGAATTCAAGATAAGAAAAAAGTTAAGATGAAACAGGTTGCCTGACAGTCAGCATTAGTGAGAAGATCAGCTAGGGTAGAGGCACATGTTGGAGCTAGGGGGAGAAGGATGGGAGAAATGCCCCCTCTTCCCCACCCCCCAGTGAAGTCTTAAGGGCATCTTGTGTTTGGGAGGATAAAAGTGCATTCTACCTGATGAATGTTTTAAGTTCCTAAAAAGTAAATAACTGTTTCAGGCTTTTAAATTCCATATGAAATTATCAAATGAGTCATGAGAAAAATGCTAACGTCAAAATTAAAATCAAATGAATCACTGTTTCTGGCTCCAAAGCAGAGCACTTTGCTCTGTGCATACACTGTGCAGAAGGCCAACTGGCTGCCTGCTCCTTCCCTCCTACCCCCATTCACTGCAGCAGCCTTTCTCCCCAGCACCTCAGATGTTGGGTTATGGATTGAAGGCGCGGTATCTCCCCCGACAAGTATTTTCCACGAGGTAAGTCTGTGAAGTTACTTGTCTCCCAAAACTCAGTCCCATCACCATGGAAATGAAAAATAACAATAGGATTTTGTGTCTTCTCCAAGTTCACATCTCAGAAGAGACCTTCAGCACAGTTTCAGTTGTGTTCAGCAAACTCTCAGGTTTGGGATGAAAGAGAACCAAATCCCTCTCCCTTAGTATCCAATCAGGTTGATTTTTCCAATTCCTCTTTCACTAACTAACATATTTCCTTATCTCCCAAAATGTCCTAATACCCAGAGGAAGGAAAAGAGAAAGAGAGCTAATGTGAAACAGAACTACAGGAAAATTCTGATCGGTTTTTGAAGATCAGGTTAAGTGATGGGTACAGAATTAAAGGTATCAATTTATATTTCAGCCAGCAAAGGACCACCACTTAACTTACCTCCTCACTGGACAGACAGCCTTGGGACCCAGAGGTCAAAGCCCCACAGATCTACTAGGCAGGAGCCCTCCAGAGAGTTGTGTTCAGGCAATAGATGCTATAGAGGGAGGCTCTTACTTTTACACCACTGAGGCTGAAACACTTCCATCCCCTTGAACTTCCCAGAAATGGCATATAATACATTGACTTGTCCCCATCCTAAGAAGATCCTTAATTACTATTCCTAAGATGAACAGCTGTGCTACAGCTTTTTTTTTTTTTTTTTTTTTAAGATTTTATTTGTTTGAGAGCATGCTAGGGAGAAAGAGTGAGAGAGAGCAAGAAAGAGAGAGCATGCAAATGCAAACAGGAGGAGGAGTAGAGGGAGAGATAGAAGCAGACTCTCCACTGAGCATGGAGCCTGATGCAGGGCTCGATCCCAGGACCCTGAGATCATGACCTGAGCCAAAGGCAGGTGACTAACCAACTGAGCCACGAAGGTGCCCCAACAATTTCATTGTCCTGTCTTTAAATGTTCTAGAAATTGGAGCTCTCTGAGACACTGCCTACCACACTATGAGAATGCACCTAATTGTACTTTAGGAATTTCTGTCCATACCCCTTGTACTCATGCTGTGTCCTTAAAATTACCTTAGTGAATCCAAGAATACATCAAGGGGTGATGTTAAACAGAGGCACCCAGGAAGTATCCTTCCGACATCCAGACCCCAACCTGGCCTCATCAGTGAAAGTGAAACTCAAGCCTGAAATGTGTTCACAAAAGAGAGAGAGTCTGGAACTCATTTCCATATTATATAATGACAACCGTCCAGTGATAATATTTCCCCAAAAAGGCAGAGTTATCTTTTCTTAAGGGTTGCTGTTGTTGGCAAGTGGATTCTAGAATACCTCAGCTCAAAAACTATTCTTTCTTCTCAGTTATATAAAAAGGGAGCCATCAAAAGTAACTTCTAAGCCCTTGTCTACACAGGTATAATGTTCTGTAACATTACAAAGAAAAGGGTTATATCTGGCCCCACTATGATCTGCTGGGGAGTCTGCTTCTCCCTTTCCCTCTCCCCCTCCTCCTGCTCATATTTGCTCACTCTCTCTCGCTCTTTCTTTCTAGCATACTCTCTCTCAAATCTTAAAAAAAAAAAAAAAAGAAAGAAAGAAAGAAAAGAAAAGAAAGAAACTGTAACACTGCTGTTCATCTCAGGTATAGTAATTAAACTTCTTGGGATGGCAACAAGTCCATGATATAGGCCAATTTTTGGAAAGTTTGAGGGGATGGCGGTGTTTCAGCCTCAGGGGTGATTTTTCATGAACAATTTTTAAATATTATCATATATATTTTTTATGTGATCAATGATCTGATGTATGTGTGTATGTGTATAAAACCACAATTAACACCTGGCTTCTCTAGTGTTCTCCATTTTCTTTTATTCAGCCAAACTATATTCAGGCAACAAACACACACCTACTCCTTCAAGATTAGAAAATATTAAAAGCTTCTCCTGGGCCTATTTTCCTATTTAGCTCATCTACTGATTGTCATGAGGTTTGCAGTCTGATTTATTTCAGGGCCCTGGTGTTTAAATACTGTGCCTTTTAATACTGACAATACTAATGTGCTGGTGAAGACTTGTAGGTTTACTACCTAAACCAAGCGATTGAGCAATTTTTAAGTCAGTAGTAAGGTTTCTTTATAGGAGAACATTTTGTCAAATTTATATGTACAGGCCAGACGGGCTTCAGAAGATCCTCATTTCCAGGACAGCCTGTGATGAACAAACTTCAGGGCTCCCTGTTTGATCCCCATGCCAGGAAATCCTGCCTGTAAATGAATCAGTAAAGTTGGTCAAGTTTTCCATGGATTTGACTGAATAGCAGCATGGGGAACCCTGAGAAGAAGAGAGACAGGGAGGCAGCATCTCAGAGGATGAACAAGGAAAAAGGGCAGACCTGGGAGTGAGGAAAGCTCGTCGGCTACAAATTGTGTACACATGCAAGGCAAACTTGTGAACACACGTCCAACTTGGCAGATGTATAAAGATCACGTATTTATAACACGCTCCTGAAACACCTTATTGAAATGAGCAATTTACATGACTTTGATTTAAAATTAGGGTTTTAAGAATTTTTAGAAACCTTTCCAATCCAGTCCACCAAAAAAGCAAATGCAGCTTCTCAGAGACAGTGTTCCCCACAAAGCCTGGCACTTCCCTGAACGTTGCCTCAGACAGTGATCTCCTCTCCACCTCTTTGCCTCGCAACAATCGAAGTGGCTCAGAGCTGGAGCTCAATTTTATTAGTGATTTAAAACACACCCTTGGAAACTAAGCTGGCTTTTTCTTGTCCATTCAGGTGGGAAGTGTGTTCCAGCAGACAGGAACAGCACTTGAGAAAGTTCTCAAACAGATAATGCCTTAAGAGCTTGACTTCAAAAAAAATCTCCCACCGGCCAACTACCCAACAAAAGGAAAGGTAACCTGGTAAGAAAACTAAGCTTTCCATAATAAGACAAAGATAAAATAGTTCAGCCGCCAGAATTCGACATCTTTAAAAATGCCTTTTCAATCTTTAACTTTTGTCTGCTTGGTTGTCTAGCAACCAAGTGCTGGCAAGAAACTCCACCCAAAACAAAGTGAAACAATACAGACACTTAACTTCACGAGTGTGTGCGCGTGTGTGTTAAGATTCTCAGGGTGCAAAGATAGAAAGTCCCTTTCAGGCAATTAAAACAGAAAAAGTCCTGATTGTCGATGGCAGGAAAGGAAGTCAGGAGTGAGTAAAAAGCAACTTGGAAATGTGTAATGCGGGATGAGGGTCTAGTTTCCACACACTGGGCTAAAGCAAGGTTTACACTCTTAAGTAGTAAAAACAAACCATTAAGCAAGGCCCAGCACTGTCAGGAAGTATAAAACAGTTCTTGAAACTTTGCAGTTACTATACAAAAGCTTTTCATAAACTCTGTTTCCTGATCTTCATTAAACGTTCACATCAAGTTGCCATGGGGCAATTAGCTTGCCTCCTGAAATCAATAAAAAATCAACAATTTGGAAATAGTTGTACAGTAAAATAGTTCAATAATTATTCTCTCATAGTGTTGTGGCCAAGTGGTTCCAGTGTAAATGCAGTCCAGATGAGATCCTGCTCCGTATGAGGGAAGCTTTGAGCAAATCGGTGGTTTGCAGAGAGATCTCTCCATCGGAACGGACTGCAACAATAATGGACTCCTGGCCCTGCCTTTGAGTGGGGCCCAGGGTGAGGGGCAAACACAGTCTTGAAGTGGGGGTTCAAGTCAGCATCTGGCGTACTGCTTAAGCACCTCAGAGGGACTCAACTCCAAATGTAGAGACCTAAATGAAATGATAAACCCAACAACAAAAAAGTATTAGGTGCCCTCCACTCATCACATTGACTCTAGACAGGAGCAAAGCAAAATTTTTCCTTTGGATATATGGGGAAAAGATATATGTGTATGTGTATTTATGTATATGTACATATATGTGTGTGTATGTGTGTGTGTATTAGGCACTATATACAGTGTATGTTGATACAGTGATTGATATATTAACATTTATATATATAATATATATAAAGGGTGTCAGAGGTTAGAAATTCATTCATTCTAACATTTCCACAAATACTCAGATCTGTGTTGCTTATAAGAAATCTTCAAAGCAGTCACCAAAAAGGTAAAAATGAGGCTGAACACGCATAGGACATTTTGCTGAAAAGGAGATACCAATACAGTTATTTCTTTGCTGACCCCCACCACAGAGGGAAATCAATTCCTTTTGCTTCTTCTAGCCTGAGCCCATTCACCTCGGCACCTTATTCAAAGCCAACCACGGCATCACAAATTCCAATATCCATTAAATCAAACCTCAAATACCGGCCTGGGAAGTTTATATCACCCTCTAGGCTCAGTGGTTTTCTACAGTGAACTGTCTCAGAACTTAAAAAAAAAAAGTATCATTTTTAGTATAAACAAATGCTTCAAATGTATGACATCTATTTGCTGCCTTCAAAGGGAAAACTTTTAACTCAGACACTTGGCACTAAGATCACACGGGATCAACTCCGTGGACTGACTTAAGTGTTAAACTTTTTTAAAGTACGTTGAGGGCTTGCACCTGCTCCCCCATCCACATAGATGTACTGACACGTATTTGACTAAACTGACTGCGTGCATGCCCAAGCAAGCAAGCAGAGCAGATTTTACAAGATAAGCAACCAAGTGTTTTCATGTCTGAGGGTGGCTAGAACACAAAATTGCCAGTCATCTTGTGGGAGAAAAGAACGCCTTTGAAAAAAATATGTAGAACATCCTTTCAGATATGGTGAAATGTATTCAAATACCATCCTGTATACAGGTTTTGTTGTTTTGTTTTTCCCCTTAAGTACTACTTCTCAGAGAGGGGCCTTAAACTCAGTCCAACTTTCTGCTGTTGTGATTGAGAAGGTAATTATCAGATCCTTGCTACTCAAAGTGGAGTCCGTGGGCCAGAGGTAACATTTCACCTGGGAGCGTTTCAGAAATGCAGACTCTCAGGCCCCACCTCAGATTCATTGAAACAGAGCCTATGTTAGAGCATGATCTCAAGGGGTCAATCTATACTTCGGTCTGCATTCCCCTGAGGTAATACTGGTGACTCATATGACATTAAAATCTTATTTAGAGCACTGGTCCCCCAAGTTAGGTAGAAGTTCACTTTGAAATTTGCAGGGCAGGGAAATAGTAAAAAACAAACAACAACAAAAAAACCAACTCTACCCTGGAGAATACTGTAAAGGCTGTAATTTGTGTCAATAGAGAAAAAAGGAAAAGCATTTTACCCGAGTGAAGCAGACATGCATTTTATCCATCTCATCCTTCTTGCTCCCTAAAACAATAAAGCAGGGAAGGAATAAGGCAATATTGGTTCCTTAATAATTGCCCATCTGTATCATACTTATTCTACACTTCAATTATTTATTGCAAGGCTATGTTCCTTTTTGCCTTATAACAGACTGGGGGCTATGGCATCCAACATTCAGTGAATGAGTATGCTAACATTAAAGACTGCAGAAAAGAAACACACTCTTTAAAAAGTGCTTTGAGTTGCACACATGGTTTTTCCACCTCCAATAAAAAGTTAAGGGAAAAGATGTGGATTGTGAAGATTATCTAGCTATCATCTTGGCCTCCTGAAGTACAATTTAAAGCAACAATTGGAATAGGAATTATGAAAAGATGGAAGTACAAATACATTTGTAAACTTTCGCTTTCCCCCTCCTCAATTTTGAAGGCAAACAATGAAAGGAGCAACCTGGACCTGCCATACAGGTTCAAACCATGCCAGGGAGAGCACACAGCCCAGACAAGCACAAAAACAGATGATACAATTTAATCACTTTTGAAAGGTGATCCTCCAAAATTCAGAAACTAATACATTTGCTTTAAAATTTCCTTTCTAATCTAAAGCCAACTCTAAAAGGATTCAAAGCTCCCTACAGAACGGCCCCTGAAGATTCAGAAGATTCAGTGTCATGGAGTTAGGTAGGACACTTTTTCTCAGCACGGAGAACGTGAGCCAAAACATCTATAAGAAGGTGGAATGTACGTAAGAATATTCTGTTTCTCAAATGAGCTGCCAAGGTCAGAGTCCTCAACTATGACAAAACCTCTGAAACTAAACTGAAGCTGGAAATACCATCATGTATGCATATGGAATATATATCACATCTCTTCGTGTTTTTATACATATTACATATTATCTGTGTATATATTTACATGTTTGTGTATATATTTATATACATTAAAACACCCACAAGAAGACATTTGAGTTGATACCACCGAAAGCCATTTTAACAAAGAAAATCAGAACCAATGAAGCAGAAAAATCAAAAGAACGTAGTATATTGCCAAATGGATGGAAATTCTTGTGCTATAATCTCGCAGTCTCATCTAGAATCTTTGGAGATGAGAAAACGTGGGTTGTTATTTAAGATGTTAAGACAGTGCAATCTGCCCCCCACCTCCATGCCAGGTGAGGGTAAAGGGTAGCTAAAGGACAGAGATCATCCTGCCCTCCAGAGCTGTTTCTAATACGAATGACTCTCACCTATGCAAGAGCAAAAGGGATAGGCATGAAAAGGAATGGAAAGATTTTTAAAGCAGGAGTAAAAGAACTGGTGTTAATTTAAAAACATTGTCTACCTACTCTCAAGGCAAGGGTTAAATCTATCACAATCAAAATGGAACTACATTCATGGTCATTGCAAGTTAATTCCTTGGGAGAATCTGATTATAACAGTCTGTTCCTTGACAAGCACACTCGTTTTTTCAGCCAGTTCCAAGGCAAGGCAGGGAAGAGGAGAACTAGGCCTCACCAATCACAGCAGGATTAGAGGAGGCAGAGAGTCCTAGACGTTGCCCTAAAACACTTCCAGTAATATCATGGGGAGTTGTGGGTTCCCTGGCTGTAGAGACATACCCACTAAACCCTTCCTTGGGTCTGATTTCGACACAGCACAGAAGCCCTGCTGCTGCAAGAGTTCACTCTGAGTGGCCTAATTTGACTTCATTCTGCTTGGGCTTCTGTCCAATTGGCAGATATCCTCATAGAAGCTGATCTTAGACACTTTCCCTTTCTAATTTTTTGGCACCGTTGCCTCTGCTGCATGGGATATCATCTCTGAAACTTTATCTTGGGTTTCCCAGGTTTTGCTTGTTTGGGAGCTTCGGTTTGCTCTTAAATCTTTCTCCTAAATCACGAACCCCAAAGAGGGTCACGTGAAATACTAAATCGTGCCTAATTCCTTTGAGGCAAATATCAATTATCAAGTGACTTGCGTGCATGTTTCCAGCCATTCTGTGCCTTTCCCCCACCTCCCTCCAAAATGAGTAACTTCAGAAGCAAAAAGGCAAACACAAGGTAACATCACGAATGCCATACAAGTGCACCATTTTCTCTTACAGCTTAGACTTTATAGAATGAAATGCCAGGGATCTGATATTTATTATCTGAACGAGGTTTAACATTTGGAGAAATGTGTTCACATAACCTTGGAAAGAAAAGCAAGCTGATCCAACAGAGAAGAGGCAGTGGGCAGAAAACACGATGGGCACAATTTTGCTGTGTGTTGGGCAAAGTTAGAAAACTGGGTCCTTCTGAGCATAAAGAGCTCCCAGATGAGGTAACGGTTAAATACAAATCAATTTCCAACTCTTTGTGAGCGCCACCACATATCAATTTTAAATATACATGACCACAATATTCATAATGAATAAATCTTATGTTTTATTTAATACTTTGGCCAGACCAACCCCTTTGAAGGGATCACTAGTTTAGGAAAGAAGAACAACAAACCATCATTCACTTTCCTGCAGGTTTATCATTTTCGTAATTATTTCTATTGGTCCTGCTTTATTCTTTCTGCAAGTTAAGGGGTAGGGGAGTGTTTCTTTATTAGATCAGCAATGTCTGGTTCTTATCCAAATATTCCACCTAATAAGGACGTAAGTTCTCATGGATTGGACAACCACTCTGCAACATTCCTGAGAATTGAATAATATAATAATCTTGAAAGTCAGCAGAGTGGATTATCCACTTTTTTTTTTTTTTTCTGGACTTGAACTTGTGACCTTAACAGTAGCACTGCAAAAAAGCAAATGTGCTAAGCACTTTGCCAGAGTAACCTTCCATGTAGACTTTTCATCTTAAATACACACAACTGAAAACAACTACAATTTTTGGAAAATTATGTACAAACCCAATACTTCTTTTGATTACATATAAATACAAATTAGCTATCTTTCCTAAAAAGTGGTTATAATAGTAAATAAATACAAAATAAATCTGACCATTATACTTCATGTGCTGGGGTTGAACCCATATAAAATGTACAACTAAATACATTTTAAAATCTTTAAGGAATAATTCTCTGATTAAAATATTTGTTTTCCCAACTTCTTTTTGTAGATATAAATATATTTTCAAAATAACTGTGTTTTTTTTTCTCCATTCCATTCCATAAATAAAGTCTTCATTGGGAAATATTAATTAAAGTGTCAACTTGGTTTTTTTTTTTTTTTTTTGCTTTTTTCTTAAAATATATATGTGTGTGTGTGTGTGTATGTGTTTATTTCATTTTGCTGTGCTAACGACACCCACAACCCTCCACAACCATGTCCTGATAGTTCTTTAATACGACCTTTTCGTTTTCATCAAGGTACAACATGGAGATAGCACTGAGTTCTGTTGGTACACAGCACGCCTTGGGAATCTTAGAATTAACGGAGTTGACCAACGTCTGAACAATGGCGTGATTAGTGGAGTTCAGGTGATCTGCCAGGGGAAAAGGGCATTCCCCATGGCAATAAAAGGCGTGGTACCCCGGGGGGGCTACAATCCAGTCATTCCACCCCACATCACTGAAGTCCACATACAAAGGGTGTCTCTTACAGCTGGACTTAAGGCGTTTGCGCTGTTTGTGTTTTGCTTGGCGCTTTTCTCTTTTGTGGAGGGGGTGTCCTTTCCCATCGTGGCCAAACGTTACTAGCAGTGGCCTGATCTGTGACCAGCTGTGCTCATCTTGGTGCAAAGACCTGCTAATCCTGACGTGTCTCTTGGAGACACCTTGGTTCTCCTCCAAGTGGGTCACTTCCACTACAAATCCGTGGTTGGTGAGCCCCTGCGCCGTCCACCTCATCACAGCAGGGGTGACATCAAAGCTCTCCCACTTGCTTGCGTTCTGATTCACCAACCTGGTGTCCAAAAGTCTGGTCACGGGGAACTTCAAGTTGGCTGCTGCAGGTTTTATAATCTCATAAATATTAATGCGGTGATGGAAACTGCTGTTGTTTTCCAAAGTTTCCTGCATCTGTTCCCGAAAAACCTGAAGTTCTGCTGAGGTGATAAACTCGTCAGTCGGGATAGAAGTTAAATTAAAGAAGAATCTCCGGGTTGTTTTCCCACTCATTTCTGGCAGTTCTTCCAAATATTCTAATTTGACATAAAAACAGGTGGAAAAAAAAAATCATTCAGTAAAGTACGTAATGATAGTCTGATGACCTGTGAGAATTTGTAAACCTCACTTCAGGGTTTGATTTAAGCCATGTAAAAGTTTGCAACCAGAAAATAACTTCCACTTTAGATAAAAAGGAAGGCTCCCTTTTCTGTACATCTATGTCAACATGCACACCATGAAGCAAAACTTCACAATTCATTGTTAGGTTGTTGGGTTTTTTTTTCCTCATTATGACGTTTTTAATCCAATACATGAATACTGCTTCCAGGTGGCTATAATAATGGGGGAAACACTGAAGCATTTCTTTGGAAGTCACAGACTTTAGGGCAAAAAAAAAAAAAAAAAAAAAAAAGTCAGCACTATAGTTAGTAGAGGTCTAATGAGTGAGGATTTGAGGAAATTATTGCATTTCTTAAAAAGAAAAAGGCTTTAATGTCAATCCCTTAAACGGTATTCTAAAACATTACTCTGCAATTTAGATGATTTACAAATCTCGATATACAGATTTCAGTTTCCTAATTAAAGAGTCTGAAACTCACCATCAACGATGACATTTTGCAAAGCACACCCTACTATTTTACTCCAAGTCCAGAGACAAAGGCATTTACAGGGATCGACTTCTTTGGAACCGTAAGGGTGGTACTAAGACACCGTAGTAATTAAGGCCAGACAATTTCAAGAGAAGGAACTTCGTAACTGTTGTCTGTTCTCTCACCTCCTTATGACCTCAAAAACCAAATCTCATGGTTGGTACTTTTGGAAGAAAACAAAAATGACTCTTCTGTCTTTAATTCCTTTGTCCTTAAAAAAATAATAAACCTACTAAAAACATGCACCTACCAAATAGACACAAAACAAAAAAACAAAAAAAAAGGGAAAATTTATAAAAAATACCATTATAAGATTCAGGACATAAGGGATAATCTCATCCTACTACAGAATAAACATTCTATATCTAGTATCACTTCAAAATAGCCATTTAAGTGAGCTATGCATAAAAGCTTTTCCTGATTTAAGATTCCTGAATTTAAATTTTAAGGAGTATTGCTTTCCAAGCAAACAATAAACTATAAAACCACCTTGCATGCTTTAGTCTGCAAATCATCAAAGGTACACATTATCATTAAATTGGCAGTAAATAGCAATAGAATTTGAGACATTTGGATTTATTCTAGTTTTACCACATCCTGTCCTTTCATTGTCAAAAAACTTAACCTGCTTCATTCAGGATCCAACCTAAGGGCTAACAAAATCTGTTGACCATATTATTATCATAAATGGAAACTATATCGATCAATTTTATGGTTGTATTTCCCTTACATCAAGCAGCTGTAAGTTGTTTGGAAAATGTAGATATCTTAGCAAAGGAGAATCACATCAGGTCACTCAACTCAAAGGTTCTACTTGTGTAAAACTTCATCAAAGCACCAGTCGTCGCTGCAAGCTAAGTGGAAGGGCCCTTCAAGGACAGTTTACACCAAACTACGGAGTAATGCTTTAAGGGGATGCTTCTCAAACTTCAATCTTCACACAAAACACCTAAGACACCTTTAGTCTTCAAATGCAGATTCTGATTCGGGGGGGGGGGGGGGGGGGGGGGGGGGGGGGGGGGGGGGGGGG
>NW_026739490.1:1780104-1806268 GCF_022355385.1 Mustela nigripes
GGGGGGGGGCCTGGGCTGGGACCTGAGAGGTGGGACCTGCATTTCTAGTAAGCTCCCAGGTGAGGCCAGTGCTAGGAATTCATGGATTGCCCTTATAGGGCAAACCTTACAGGGTGAAAGTTTTAAAGGATGCTTTTCACATTGAAATGGTAAATTCCAGGAGCATATTTTAAAGTGATTCTTGGTCAAATAATATAAAAATGAGAAGATAAAACAGTAGTGTTGGCCAAGGAATAGGAGGTGAGTCCACGGGTGGGCAGCAGAACGATCTTCCAAAGCTCATCTACTTGGGATGTGGAGACTATCAGGCCAAGAAGTAAACCCTCCATGGTCCCCTCATGTCTGCAAAGCTACACCTGTTGGGAATACTTCTGGGGAGCTATTCACACTCTAAGCTGATGGTACTTCAGGCCAGGCAGTATTTTTATTTTTTGTTTAATTTTTATTTAAATTCAATTAATTAATTAACATACAGTCTATTATTAGCTTCAGAGGTAGAGGTCAGTGATTCATCGTTGCATACAACATGCAGTGCTCATTCCATCACGTGCCCTCCTTAATGTCCATCACCAGTAACCCCACCCCCACCGACCTCCCCTCCAGCAACCCTCAGTTTGTTTCCTAGAGTTAAGAGTCTCTCATGATTTGTCTCATTCTGATTTTGTCTTAATTTATTTCTAAAATAACTCTCCGACCAATCAGAGCAGGGCTCTTCTTGGTGGCTCCAACAAGTATCAAGGATTGTGTTTAGCTCCTTCTTTCCTTCCCTCCCTGTAATCCAGGGGCCCTCTAATGTTTCCACTGAAGGTATTCTTTTAGCTGAGAAGCCAACAGATACCAAAGAAAAAAGGAGTGACATAAAAATCAGTGGTGTCCCCCAGATGTAATAACATAGAGCCAGATCTGGCTTGAACTACTGATTTCTCTGATACCAGCACACCTAAGAACACTCTCTTTTATTATAAAGACGGGGGAAGAAAGGCCAATTATCCAGGGCCTTTGCTGAACAGTTGTATTAATAAGGTGCCTGGACAGGGGAGGTTGGGGGGGTGGGGGCCGCAAGGAATAAGGTACCCAGAGAAATCACAACTGCAACAAAACTCTGATTCCAAATCCATAAATGAGAAGTTATGAGCACATATAGACATGAGCACACACAGACACATACACAGCCAGAGGACACACCAAAGGGACACTCCCCAAGACCAGCATGAAAAACAGGTAGAATGAGTAAAGATGGGTATAAAGGAGGTGTACAATAGAATAACCCTCCAGAGGTGCCTGGGTGGCTCAGTGGGTTAAAGCCTCTGCCTTCGGCTCAGGTCATGATCCCAGAGTCCTGGGATCGAGTACGGCATCGGGCTCTCTGCTCAGCGGGGAGCCTGTTTCCTTTCTTCTGTCTCTCTCTCTCTCTCTGCCTCTCTGCCTGCTTGTGATCTCTGTCAAATTAAAACAAAACAAAACAAAAAAAACCTCCAGAAGATAAATCTAAGACTGACGTGAATCATATAAAATTGCCACTGTTTGACTAGATTTGACATGTTAAAAAAACAGCAATTTCATGTACTTCGAAATCTCACTGTAAGTTAAGTAGCAGGGAGGCTACTCACTTAGGAAGTAACTTAGCAAAGGCAAGAGCTCCACTCTCAAATAGCAAGTAATGTGATGACCTTTCCCTGAATTCCCAGCTTCATTAAGAACCAGGAGATGGAGGGGCGCCTGGGTGGCTCAGTGGGTTAAGCTGCTGCCTTCGGCTCAGGTCATGATCTCAGGGTCCTGGGATCGAGTCCCACATCGGGCTCTCTGCTCAGCAGGGTGCCTGCTTCCTCCTCTCTCTCTGTCTGCCTCTCTGCCTACTTGTGATCTCTCTCTGTCAAATAAATAAAATCTTTAAAAAAAAAAAAAAAGAAAAAAAAAAGAACCAGGAGATGGAGAGGAGAAGTGAGTTGGGTGAAATCAGAGGGAGAGACAAACTATGAGACTGTAGACTCTGAGATAAATTGAGGGTTTGGGGGGTGGTGAGCCTGGTGGTGGGTATTAAGGAGGGTACGTATTGCATGGAGCACTGGGTGTGGTACACAATGCATTTTGGAACACTGAAAAAAATAAAATTTAAAAAAAAAAAGAACGTCTATTTGTCCTTAATACAAAGGACTCTGGTGCTGGCCCTGTGGATGCAGGTCACAGAGGTAAGTTAGACAACTCCAAATCCAGTAAGAAACAGCTCAAGTTTGAGGCACCTACCACCACTTCCTTTGATCTGCAAGGACTGAATTTCTTCTTAAGGGTAGAAAAATCAAAACTTATTTGAAATAAAGTAAAGAAAAAAAAAAGCTGCACATCATTACACCACACCTGGGGATTCTAAAAATATAGAGCATTTACCTAAGTAGATGATGTATGTTTTTTTAGAGGCTTATATAGTTATCAAGTCTCTGTAAATAACGCTTGTTGAAAAAGCTGAACTTGTAAAGGGATTTGTGTATTCCAGCCCATTTTAGACCTGGGTTCTTGAGCCTTATCTTTCTTATCCAAAAAGATGGAGCTACGGCTGCAGAAATGGGGGGAAGTAAAGAAATATATGGCACCAGTGACATGTGACCTCTCCTCCAAAAGGGAAGTTCTAACAATTATCTATACTCTGTCAATTATTTGTCTACATCCAAGTAATACAAAAGAGGAGTCTGAATTCCCTCAGCCAGCCTGGGTTCACTCTGGCCTCCTCTTCCCTAGATAAGTGGGGCAACTGGACATAAGAGAAAGAAGTCAACAGGATAATGCCTCTGGCGTGCTGGAGACTTCTTTGTGCCCTGTCCAGCACAAAGATTGTTACAGGAATCATCTCACAACAAACAGATTAGGGAGGGAGTCTTATCTCCATTTTGGAAATGAAATTCTTGGGAGCTCAGAGAGGTTATGGGACTTTCTTAAGGTCACAGAGCTAATAAATGAAGAGCTGAGTCTGAGTCTACTACAGTTCTGAAGTTTCTGGCCACTAGGAGCCACTACCTGACACAGGGGAGGAGTCAAAAACTCAAGCAAGGGGCACCTGGGTGGCTCTGTTAAAGAGCCTGCCTTCAGCTCAGGTCATGATCTCCAAGTCCTAGGATCCAGCCTCACTTAGGGCTTCCTGCTCAGGGCAGGGAGTCGGCTTCTCCCTCTCCCTCTGCCCCTGCCCCCACTCGTGCATGCTCTCTCTCTCTCTGTCTCTCAAATAAATAAAATCTTAAACAAACTCAAGCAAATGTCAAAAATAATTGGGGTACATTTATATTTGCTACAGTAATAACCAGAGGATAAATTCTTTCCCAACCAAAGGGACAGAAATATACTATCACCCAAGTACAGGGGAGAGAAGATACAACTAAGAATAGTTGTATCTCTACTACTCTTTAGGGCCCCTGGGACATAAAGATCTTGTCTGAAACCACTGATACCTTGCAGCTGCCTTTTTGTCCTCAAGAATGGTGAGTCTTAACAGAAAAGGGAATTCTCATGTTTTGAGAATTTTGCAACACTCTGGCCCAAAAGCATCCATGAAAACAACGACAACTGGGAGGGATACTATAGCAAATCAGTAAGACTGGAAATCACTGCCCTGAAATGAATTCAAAGTGACTGAGAATAGGAAACAATATTTTCTAGAATTTAAAATAATGGCTAAAGAATTAATATTATCAAGGAGAAAAAAATATATAAAATAAGAAGGTTAAAAGGAAACTGTTTTAAAAAAAAAAGACAACAAAAGATATGGCAACTAAAGGAAAAGTATGGTCATCCTTACAAACCCTGATCTGCCCAGCCTTAACTCCAACACCTTTGGAATGATTATGTGTCCTCTTACTGTCTTTTGACTACTTAGTGAAATACACAAAGGACAAATCTAAAAAAAAAAAAAAAAGACAAAACCGCTCAATGAGAAGGATACAGAGGAACCACCAAAAGAGTGGAGGGCAGAAAATATTAATCCAAAAACAATTGTTGGGCACCAAAGCCTCAACCTCCAAAGACTTCCAAAGAGAATGCCTGTTTTGCTTTGTCGGAGTTCTTCTTAAGGACACTGAACTACCTGGGGATACTAGGGAAGCCCATCAGGCAGGTATTGCATTGGGGAGTGTGTATATCCTTTGCTTACACTGTCAGTTTGTGATACAAGTTCTCTCTTTTAGGGCAGCAACTGCTTCTTGAACTCTCCTGTTATACAGATATTTTCATGATAATTACATCTGTGGGAAAAGAGTTAATCTCTATTCAAAGGCTTTAGTCAGGAGGCAAACAATTCCATTGTTTCATTCAAAAAGACTTGTATCCTTCAGAGTCTGGAGAGCAAGCACATGTCCTTCCATATTCCACTTAGGCCTTTCTGCAGGAAAGCATAAAGACTTTTTTGCAGGGCCAATCAAGTCAACCAGTTTCAATGTGTTTTTAACTACAGCAAAGCACAGAACACTCTTCCCCATTGCAGAAGTGATTTTTCTGTCCTCCGTGGCAGTGGAGAAAGGTCTGTGGGGCCAAAGAACTTTTTAATGATTGAGAAAAGAAAACTGCTGCAGCACGTGGGTCCTCCTGAGTGAAAAGGATTATATACAGAGGACTAGGCAAAGCTGAATAGGAGAAATGACAACTGATAATTTTGTTTCAGCTTGCCTACCGTGTGGTCCCATTACCTCCACACCGCAGTGGATATCTGATAACCATGATATCTCTGGTCTTAGCCATTTCACCAAATCACCCAGCTCCCACCCACAAATAAAACCAACAGGTAGTTCTTGGAATCAGGCCCTTAGTCCTCCACCAAACAAATGCCCATTAAGGTTGTATGAGCCACGTTCTGCTCTTAAAGCCAGCTGCCCTAATCACATGGTTGATTAAAAGATTTTTAGTGCCATGCATTGTACAAGGATGTTTATAAAAACCTCCTGGTTTACACAAAAATGAAATGGTCTTTGAAAAATAGGTTATGTGGCCTAACAATCATGTACTAACAGATTGTTAGTACAACAGAAGAAATGGATTTGATGAAATTTGAGGGAAAAAATTACCTGGCTTTTCTCTATCATGTAACTGCATTAAGATGGGACATTACTCTTCAGTTGATTTTAAGCAGGTTGATTACCTTTGCACTGTTTTGCACATAACATGTACACTTTTAAAGTGATAAATTCTGATTTATAAACTCAAGCATGCTATTTAAGTTAAAATAACACTCAAATAATTTGTAGCCCGTTTAGTTTTGATCAAGCCCCTTCTAGAGGAAGGAGAAATCCACAAACTTTACTGAAGGAATCCTCCTGCAGCTGAATGTTTTAGGTGTCAAATGACTTAAATATTCCTTCTTTTAGGTTAGAAGAGACACACAGTACCTTCCTGGCCTTAAAAATAGTTAAGAGTGGTTCCAGGCTAAATTTCCAGGAGAGGTGACTGAAATAGCTACTCTCGCTACTTTCCTATGCAGAAAAAAACAATTCTAATCAGCATCAGCTGGGAATGATAAGGGACATCTATAACCATCCCAAGGTTATGTTGACAGAACATTCAGGAGTGAAAACAATACTATATATGACAAGAGACAACTTCTGGCGTTAGTCAGTGAATCCTGAAGGAGTAAAATTGTATCTTATACCCTTTCTCATGGCGCTCTACTGCAAAAAGCACCTTACTTGGAACTGTGCTGGAAAATGACCGGTTATGATAAACGGATTATCAATTCAGTGTCCCCCTTACAGTGTACGCCTGCTTTGATGTAGTAGTATCTTTCGTTATGCAACCTGCCTTTGGGACTTCTTCGCAATATCCAGAGCTGTTCTCACAAAAAGTGTAGTCATCCTTCACACTGGGAGAAAATGCCTGGCTGCAATATTTCTTATTTGTACATATCAGAGCATAGATTTCTACTTGAAATTTACCACCTCAAGGCAAGAAAAGGGGCACTTTACTTCCAACTGCCCAGTAACCTACAAGTGGCTGTTCTGTGACATACAGCTTTGGATCTTTCTCTTGAACTTGAAACCCATGCTCTATTTGCAACGTATTAAGCCAAAGGGGAATTTAAAAGTATAGAAAAAAAGAACTAGTGTAGAACATATTTTTGACTAATTGATCCAAGAACTTGGGTACAACAGATGTCAACAGTTCCTCTCAAACATTTCAAATTCACTAAATGCTCTTCTGATGAAACAAGCAGAAACATCCTACCTTAGGAAAACCACATCCACTCTCATAAAGGAAAAAAAAAAATCCACATTTCAGTGCACATTTAAAAAAAAACAAAAAACAAAACAAACAAACAAAAAAAAAAAAACAGGCAGCTGCTGCAAAAGCTTTTATCTGAAGGCTTGCCTTGTCTCTACTAAGGAGTCCATCTCAGATTTAAGCACAAAACAAGAAAGTCACTGTGGAAACAATAAGATTGATTGTGGCATTGATCTCCCACAGGGATTAGACAGGGATTCGAAATCTTCCAAACCAGGCCCAGATCAACTGAAAATTAGAAAGACTTTGGGACCCAGGCTTTGATTTTTCAATAGTATCTCTGAAAATTCTGCACTTGGCTGTGTCTAACCTGAAACCCCAGCTTAAGCAGGAGAAGCAGACTTACAGGGCAAGGGCTTCCAAACAGAGGAAAAGAGATCCCCATCTGCCCCCCTTCTTTTCATTCTTCCTCTACGAAATTCTTGCACGTTTAACTGACTAGGGGCATGCCTCTTGTCCTCATCTTCCCCATCACTTGATTTCTCTCCAGTTCCTGGAGGAGGAGTCGCTCTTCTGGCTACAAGCCAAGAAAAGAGTGCGGATTTACCAAAGGGGAATCCCGGGTTCCCGCGCCACACAGGCAGTGCGTTAAAGCCAGGTTCGGAAAAGGCAAGAATGGAAACGTCTGCGGCGGCGCCCTGGCCAAGCTGCCTTTCCAGGGATGCCAACCGTCAGCCCACGGTGGGGAGCTTTTGGAGGTGGCTCTCCCCCCGCATCTCCGCCCCCACTCTCGGCTCCACGCCTCACCTTCGTGGTGGAAGCTGCGCACGGTGTTGGCGAGGCTGGCTGCCCTCTCCAGCCGGTGGTCCGGGGCGGGTGCGCCCGGCTGACCCGAGTGCCGGCGGTACAGGTCCAGCATGTAGGGGGGCACCACGGCGTCCCTGCTGGGGGTCGGTCTCCGCTTCAGGCCGAACATGCTGAGCAGCCGCAACTCGAACTCGCTTAGGACTTCGTCCGAGGGCTGGGAAGATGAGCGGCCAGTGGATGCCGCGAACTTCCTCCGGCCCAACTCGGGAATGAGACCGGCCGCGCCGCCCAGGAGGACCTGGGGAAGCAGCAACGCTAGAAGACAGCGGGTCCCGGCCACCATGGTCGACCTGCGGACAGGACCGACGTGAGTCACCGCGTTCCCCGGCCAACCCTCTCCCCTCCTGCCCCCGCGTCCCCGGGCTCCCGTTCAGTCCGTTGCCTCCTCCTCCAGGGTGCCCACCTGGTTTGCAAAACTCGCGGAGATACTTGAAAGGGGCTAAGCTCCAACGTTTGGGAGAACGGAAAGCCCCTAGTTCCCGAGCCCGAAGGCTTTTCCCCTTCCATCTCACTCTCATCCATCTGATACGATTTGCGCGCGCGCGCGCGCACGCACGCACACGCACACACACACACACACACGCCCCACCAGCGTCAAGACTGTCACCTTTTTTTCTGTGACACTCGCGCTGACAGCCTGTGCAGGGAACCTGGGGAAACCACCACCGCTTGGTCTGACACCTCTCCGTTCCCTAAACAAACCCAAACACATTGCCCAGCGCTCGCTTGAATATAAACACGCACGAATGGTGCATGTGACTTCCTTACAGGCACTGTATAGAACTTCCTGATACACACACACACACACACACACACACACACACACAGTCTATAACTTCCAGACCCAGTAAACTCAAGGCCACAACTTTCGAAGCCACTTGCAACTTGTGGCCCACATCTCTAACCTCTGAGGTGTCAAGACAGGCCACTCCGACTCCGAACTACCCCCCCCGCAAGCAGTCAAGATACACATGTATACTCCTCGAACTAGTATCTATTAATTCACGTGTCAATAGAAGATGATATTGAAGTACTGTCCAGCTCTCATTCCTGGAAACAAACAGGGAGAACCCCAACTTCTAGTTTTTTCCTAAATGGGACTTGGTTCTGAGTGGACAGCAGGTCTTCCTGAGAAACTTGAATAAGGGAGAAAGATGACGGTGGCAGGGCGTAAGGGTTGGCAACTAACGGGTGAAATCCAGAGGCCACCCTCTTGAAGGGATTTCTGTGACTTTTTTTTTTTTTAAATCATCTAAGTGTTAACAGCCCTAATAAAATACTAAAGAGAAGAAAGGGAGGAGGGGCGGAAGAGTGCGAGCCAGGAGGGCTAGGCTGACGGTCGCCCGGGGCGGTCGGATGGGGGCATCCCCGCAGGGGCTCGGCTGCACGTGGACCTGGAGGGGGGTCTGTTTACGTCCGGCCAGGCCCAGCCCCAAGACTGGGTAGGCGGCAGCGGCCGCCCAGGCCCCGCTCCCAAACCCCCAGTCCCAGCCTGGGGCCCACGTCCTCTACCTTTAGGAGACCGCAGACCGTCTAAGAAGCACGCGGGGACTCGTCCATTGAAAGAGCCTCCACATGGAAAAAGCTCTGGTCGAAGGACCTGGTTCAGGGACCAAGTTCCCTTCCTTCGCCTCCTCCTCCTCCCGGGTGCCGGCGGGGCAGTCCTTCTCCTCGCGCAGGGAACGGCGTCTCGGGGTCGGGCCCAGCAGACGAGCGGAGGGACGCGGGGTCCGGAGGCGGCGAGGCTGGGTCCGCTGGGGCAAAGGCACCGGCGCGAAGTGGGGAGCGCAAGCTATTCTCCCTGCAAGTTCAAGAAGTCTCCAGCCAAGTGCTGACACACAACAACAGCGAGCAGGGGGAGGAGTGCGAGGCAGGGAGGAGAAGGGAGAGAGGAAAAGCTGGTGCTGTCGTTGTCCTTAGGAACCAGCGCCCGCGGGACGCGTGGCCCCGCGCGGGGCCGGCTGCAGCACTCGGGGGGCGAGGGTCGGGCGCTCCGCGCTAACTCCGCCGCGGCCCATGGCTCGGGGCAGCCATCCTGAGAGACGCCGGGTCCGGGCAAGGGCGCAGCGGCGATCTCGGTGCCGGGCGAGTTGCCCCCCCGCATCACTCTGCCTTACTCCAGCGCACCCCCATTAGCGCTCGCCAGCTGAAACGCCCGCGGCTCCGGCGCTCCGGCGTCCTCGGGCGCATTCTCCGGCGAGTCGAGCCGAGTCCCGGGCCGCCGAGGCGGGTGGCCGCGCTCTTCCCTCGCCCTTCTAGCCCCCGGGCCAGCTGCTTTGTGGCCAGCCTGGGGTCCGCTCACACGTCGACCGGCGCGTCGCAGGCCCCCGTGCTCCCGCAGTAGGTGATCGGCATCGCGGCGCTCGGGCTCGGCTCCCGGCTCCCTCGCGCTCTGCGCGCCGGTGCTCGGCTCTGGCGCGGCCCTGGCAGCCGAGGCCACGGCGCAGTGGCGCGCACGGCCGGGCGCTCCAGCCCGCGCGAGGTCTGCGGCGCGCTGGTGCCTCGGAGCACTAAGTAATCCGCGAGGCGCTCGCCGCGAAGTAGTTCGCGTCGGCGGCGGAGCCTGTGGCGGCTGATGTCCGGCGGCGGCTGCCAATCCCCGGCGGGGTGTGGGAAGCGGAGCGGCAGGCGCAGCGCAAGCCGGGCGCAGCGCGGCGGGGCGAGGACTCCGGCGGCGACGGCGGCGGCGGCGGCGCCGTGGCGCGGCGCTCGCGGCTTTTAAAGGGGACGCAGTCACCCTCTCCGCGGAGGCCGAACACCTCCCCCTCGGTGGCGCGGCTCGCCGGGGATCCCCGAGCGGGCGGGAGCGGCGCGCAGGGGTGTGGACGGCGCGCCGGGGCAGCCGCGGCGGGGTGGGGCCGAGGGCGGGGACGCGTGGCCACCGAGGGGGGCGCTCGCGCATCCAGCCCCTGCTCTCAAAGGGGAGAGCTACTGGAGCGCGGGACCCTCGCTGGGACTGCGGGGGCGGAATTCGGAACAAATACAGGGTCGGGCCTTTATTTCCCACCCGGCCCGTTATTCAACTTTCAGTTTGAAGTTTTTCGGTACTAGACGATGAAAAAAAGGAAAAAAAAAAAAAAAAAGACCTCAACCAAGTTACACAGCAGCGTGGCATGGGCTTGGGTAGACACTTCTGTTTCCCCAGGGTAGGAGAGTTAAAAGAATACTACAGATTGCAAAATAGGTGTCATTTAACTTTAACACACACAGGTATGTGTATATACATATGTAAACGCGTGAGTACGCATTTACACTTATGTATACATTTATGTTTATGTAAATGTTCTATTCAGATAAATGTACATGTAACATACGAAAATATTCGTGTGTCTCTATCAGTAGATCTATATATGTAAATATACGCTAACGAAAGTACTTTTCTATAAATATACGTCTACGTATCTACGTATGTGACTTGGATATGGTCCCGCTCTACATGATACTCGCAACGTTGACTCCTGTGTTTGGCGGTCCGAAGAGAGGATGATTATTATTTTTTATGGTAGCCATTACTTCATGCTCTGTGATATTTATCTTGCCCCACTCAGGAGCAGGCGACTGGCAGCTCAGAGGAAGGTAAAATAATGCACAGTGTGATCCAAGCGTGCAAGACCTTAGAACCTTCTGACCCACCAGGCCCCAGTAGCAGGTAGGCGACATGTGCTCAAGTCACTTGTCCTCCTCAGCCAAATATTGTCCAAATCTGCCGCACCATGGTTTCAAGGTTAAGACTTTCTGTCCCTCCCAGGGTTCCAGGACCCTCTGTGCATGACACAACCAACCAGGTTGCCCAGAAGCCCAGGGCAGAAATTTTTTGGAAAAAACCAGATCAGCAAAATCAAGTTTGTTTGCACAGAACCTCCAGCCTGCAAAGCAGAAAAAGTCTGAAGCCGGAGCTCTTAACAGCATATTATCCATGTGTATTATTTTTTCAGTTGGGAAGCTAAAATAATTCTAGGTTCTGCTCACGTAAATCGGATTAGCAACCCACAGAGGGGAATTAGGCACTTGCTGTTTCTGAAAGTATAAAGGTCAAATAAGGTATTTTGGAGGAAGCCTACCTACTAGGAAAATAAATGGGGTGGGGGAGGGGAAATACTCAGGAGCATGCTACTTTTTTCTCCCCTGAAAATAACATGCTATAGAGGCTGCTTGTCCCTCTGCAGCATTGGCTCCCTAACAAGTCGGCAACAGAACATATCCTACCCTTAAACACTTACCTTAAAAATTGTTTATTGTGCTTCCAAAACTATTTCCTTCCCTATCAAGTTTAACTGAGAAGTTAATAATTGTTTCTATCATCAGGGAGATTTAGAAAACAAAACAATGAGACCTAAATCAGTATGTAGCTTTTAAAGAGGAGGAGAAAGATGACAGCTGTTGGATGCTCCTTGAGTCAAGATGAAAACTAAATCTCTGGCGATGACATCAAGGTTGCCTTGCAGCTTGAGGCCTCCATTACTTGCAAATTTGAAACTTTGTCCGTGTCTGAAATAATCTTCGACAGAAAATGGACACTTCTAGGCTCTCCCTTCCATCTCAGTGTTGCCCATCACAGGATTTCTTTCAAGTATGATGTAAGATTTCTGAGGGACTGCTGAATGCCTGTCCCAAGCACAACTTCCTCAATTTTGGCCCTATTTATGGAAGAGTCCTGCTTTCTGGTTGTTTTTTAGAGATGGCTGCCCTCTTGTGGTGGAAATGAATTCCAAGTGTTGGTAGAAAAAAAAATCCCTAAATAAATAAGTAAATAAGTAAGTAAATAAATAAATAATCTCCACAGGCTGAATTGGGGTACAAACTACAGGGTGATCATACCTGCTCACTTTCCAAGCAACAGAAATAATTAGAAACTATAACTCTAAATGGGGATGACCTATCTCTCTTTTTACTCTCTGCTAATAGCCACCTTCCACCTGTAACTCAGAATGCAAGTTTATTAATTTAGGTGTCAGTGTCTTTGAGCTTTGAGCATATCACTTACTGCCAACTGTGGCCAGCCTTACTTTTTCAAAGGTTTATTACAAGTTTTTCAGTCCATAAGGTGAGATTCATTCTTTGTGGGCAAATCAAATTTGGTGTTATCTGCCAGATGTGAGGAGTGGCCAGAGTGGGGGTGTGGAGTTTGGGGGAAGGGTTGATGGTAGTTGCTAGAGCACAAAAGCAAATGATGTTAAAAAAAAAAAAAAAAGAAAGAAAGAAAGAAAAACATACTCTGTAAGTATGAAAGAGGGTGTTGCTATTCCCTTCCAGTTATTTCTTACCAGTTTTTTAAAGAGATTCCAGAAATCCGCATTTGATTATATGTGGACATGACCTACGATGAAATTAAGTGCTTAAACAGTCATACTTTGGCAACTTTTCCTTTAGCAGTTCAGCCCAGATAATGTTTAATTTTATTGCATCCTGCAGCTATTAGCATTCACCATTGTTCTTGCTAGGTCAACCATTATGCAAATTAACATTAAAATGATCCTTACTATTGTAAAGGTCACAGCAGGCATTAAATGATCCATCTACCTTGTAATTGTCATTCCACTGAAACCTGTGGCAACTCCCCTGAGAAACCTCTTGGCTTTTTAGCATACTATCACTTTGTTACTAGTGTGACACCCAACACCAATACTTACTTCACAGGGACCAGCAGCCACAGCAAAAGAGCAGCATCTCGTCAATCAAACTTTGACCTGTTTGGTGTGTGGTTAGATATGGTAGAAAGATCAGAGGGTGGAGTGATTTATTTGTAAAACTAGGCTTAGTAGGCCAAAGCAGGTTGCTGCTTTCAGGCAACCACTAAGTGATCTTAAAAATTAGGGTAGTTGGACATTGGGGAGGGTATGTGATTTGGTGAGTGCTGTGAAGTGTGTAAACCTGGTGATTCACAGACCTGTACCCCTGGGGATAAAAATATATGTTTATAAAAATAAAAAATTTAAAAAAAAAAAAATTAGGGTAGAATGAGCTTTGTGAATTGACTAGATTGTATTTTAGGATGTACACAGAAGGTATTCTATCAACAAGTTGGTGACAACCCAAGACCTAATTGGGTGACTGAGATTCTCGTTCTATTTCAGTTGTGCATGGCTGAATTTAAAAGGTCAGCTCTTGGGGCATCTGGGTGGCCCAGTCAGTTAAGCATTCAACTCTTGATTTCAGCTCAGATCATGATCCTGGGGTTGTGAGATGGAGCCCTGTGTAGGGCTCCACTGGGCTTGCAGCCTGTTTAAGATTCTCCCTTGGGGCTCTCTCTCTTCATTTCTCTCTTTCTCCCTTCCTCCCTCCCTCCCTCTCTCCCCTCTCTCAAAAATAAATCAATTAATTAAAAAAATAAAATGGTCATCTCTTGGGCTCATCTGTTGATCAGGGTAAAAGAAAAAAAAATACACACACATACACATACATATTCTGCTTACCTCAGACTGCATGATGAAGGTCAAATGCATAAAACATGTGTGGAATTGGAGATTTTAAAAATGCCATACAAACAAAAGATCCTGATTGCCACTCTATATATCTTGAAATGTGTTTTTCAGCTTTCTGCTTGAAATATTATGGCCTGATTTTGAGAACTAGGACTTTGCATGCCTTTTTTCTTTTTTCTTCTTTTCTCCCAAAAGCTTTTATCATATTGCCAGACAGTGGATATTTCATCAGAAAGGTCAGCATTTTGGGTTGATCTGAGACAATAACAAATTTTCAGTCTCAGCTCTCTCATGAATAACATGTAGAGATTAACAGCTGATCTCTTCACAAAGCTGTTGTGAGAAATGAGAAGATGATGTGTCAAAAGAAATATTGCAAAATTTAAATTACTATACACATGCAAATTAGGTCACTGATTCTTCCAAATTACGCTTGTTTTACGTTATTTTCTTTTGCACTTGGTAGATACCAAGAGTGAATGTTCAATGAACATAGCATCTGGAAAATAATTATGGCTTTCCAATAGGCTGTTTTAGATATCGATTAAATATTATTTCATTACCATATATCAATGCCTATCTTGTCAATGATACTAAAATATTTTGATCTTGTGTTAACTGGATTGTGATCAGTCAATGGTTCATATTTCTTTTTACATATTCAGTCTTCAAACATTTACTGAGTAGCAATTATGCCCATGGCACTATTTACTCAAGTCTCAAGTTACACAAAAATACAGTCTCTGCCCATGATACATTTAGAATTCAGCAGAAGAGATGGAACAAATTCCCAATGAGTAAATGTAAGATACATGAATAATAACTTCAAGTGAAAAACAACAGCTCTAGGTTTAATGAAGAAAGAACAACTTCACTTCTGAAATGTAGATTCATTACATTTATAGGAGGGATGGCGTTTGAGAGGAACATTTAGGACAAGAATTGCTGTAGGATCAGTGGGTGTCTTCATGAATGTCCGCATTAACAGTAGTAGAGGTCCACCAATGCAGTTAGTTACTGCTTTTCCCATGCTAGCTGCTTTCTAGCTGATGCTTCCAAGAATCTTGCCCAGTGGGTATTATCACGCCCCTTTACAGACAAAGAAAATGTGCTTGGAGGGATTAAGCCATTTTCCCAAGGTCACACACGTGAGTAAGCAACCCTATCGGCACTCTCTTCTAGAGTCCTTGTTCTTGCTCATTTGAGTATTTCTCCCCACTACCCCCATGCCATGCTCCACTGCCACCATACCTACGGCCTCAATTCTACACGGTAGGCACAACCCAAAGCCAAAACCTCAGGTGAGAAAATACAGGGAGGTACCTGGAAGAGAATGGGTGGTAGCTCAGATCTGCACATGTATTTGCACAGGGACATGGTGAGACCACAGGTAAGTGCATTCTTTAGGTAGGATCCCGGCAGGAAAGTGATGGCACATTGTTTAACAAAGAATTTCTGGAAGTTTAACAGAAGGCATTATACAAAGGTTTGGGCTGAGATGAGGGAAAATGACAAGGGAGAGTGAAGCCCCTGGGCCCTGGATGAGGAAGCCAAAGGGAGGCTTTATAACCCTTGGGCCTACAGGGGCTTAGAAGCAGCCCTGACAGAGCCCTGAGAAAGCAGCAGCTGCAGGAGGGAGCCACTGGCAGATGTGGGGCACCTCTGGTTCAAGGTCAGCTGGGAAGGAGCTGGCAGGAAAAACAAATATCTCACATTTCCTTTGCTCCTACTCTCTGAGCTGTTGAAATCTCCCATTGAGCTAATTAAAGCAGGACAGTTGTATTAGTTATCTATTGCTATGTAACAAATTACCACAAACTCAGTGGTTTCATGTCCCTCTATTATCTCGTAGTTTCTATGGGTCACAGAGCTAGGCATGGATTAGCTGGCTCTCTACTCAGGATCTCACAAGGCTGGTCTCATTTAAGGCTCAGAGTACTCCTTTAGGCCTATAGGGCTAGTGGCAGAATTCATTTCCTTGCATCTATAACATTCACTCATGATCCTTTCTTTCATCGATATCAACAGGAGAACATCTGTCTGATTACTAGACCCTCTTCTAAAAGACTCACCTGATTATAGGGTCATCCAGCATAGGCCCATTTCCCTTTTCATTTACTCAAATTCAACTGATCAGGGGCCTTAATTACATTTGCAAAAATCCCATCACCTGTTGCCATACAATATAACCTAATATGGGGAGTCACGGCCCATCCTAGACATGGATCCAGATCCTGCTCAAAGGGAGGGGACTATGCAGAGGACCTCAAGAATCTTAACTGCTAGTCTAAAGCACTTGGACTGTATTTTGTATAACTGGATCGCTGTGAAATAATTTTACCAGAGGAATGACAAGGCTAGAGATTCATGTGAAGGAAACAAATTTCATATTTGGAATAGTGGTGAAGACTAGGGACAATAGAGAGACTGTAGGTAAAGGGACCGGGTAGTAGCTTCTTAAACTGTACACATAATGGTGATGGAGTGGTAATGGAGGCCTAAAGTCCACCAGTGAAAAAGAAACCAGTGTGAGAGCTATAAGGGAGATCAGATGGGTAGGTGTGGCCTGGAGATGGCCAGTAGCGTTGGGCATGGGAAGAATTGATATCTGCAGTTTTTAGGGCTTGGGTGACTGAAAACCTACAGTGCTGTTCACAGTAAGGAGTGTGAACCGGAGGTGGATGGGAGATCCAGGAGTGGTTCTTTTTGGGTGTGGTTAAATATCTTCATGGAAGTATAGACCAGATAATGAGACACCAGACTATAGCTCAGGAAAAGGATTAGGGGATTGGGTTGCCAATTTCAGAGCTAAATCTCAGCCATTTAGAGAAGAAAAGATTGCCAAGGAAGGTGGAGAAGATGATGCAGAGAAAGTCTCAGAGAAATGAAAAGCAGACCGTGGTAATTTGTCTTCGAATTCACAGGAGGGGTGTTTCCAGAAGAAGGCTGGTCCATGTCTGCAGGGCTGGTGCATTAACAACAGCTCTTCGATGGTGTTTCTGGATCACAGGTAGAGAAGAAGAATTGAGTGGAAGGAATGTGCATGGAATGGAAGCAGGAGTGAGGGGAGGAAGCTGAGTCAGTGAGTGTAGGAACATAAAGGAAAGAATTACCCTGGTATCTGAAATAATATCTCCAGATAGTTCATGAAATGTTTGAAGTTACCTGGAGGCCTTTAACAAACTCATCCAAGGGTTTACATGCTGGCTTTGTTGTAGGATTTCTGGGTGGTCACTTATTTTTTACAAGATATCTCCCAGGAAAATAGTTCTAATTTATACCCAGGGATTCATCATCTACTTAAAACTTCATTTGCATATTTCTGCACTTTTTACAATTGGTAGGACCACAGGAAGTTTAGTAAGCTGGCAGAGTTAGCCTTCAAGCCATCAATCATGTTCATCGCCTCACAGTGCCCTCCATGGGACTAGCTGAAATATTTTTCATCTTACTTACCTTTTGGTTCAGTAAGAATTCTGCAAGGGCAAAAGTGGTTTGGAGGTAGCAACTTAAGAATTATGATAAAAGAAAAAATACTCAGATCGAACAACAGCAATCCAAGAGAATCACTTTAACCAGTGATTCTTCTTTTTTTTTAAAGGTTTTATTTATTTATTTGAGAGGGAAGAGAGAGAAAATGAGTTGAGGGGGAGGGGCAGAGGGAGAAGCAGACTCCCCCACTGAGCAGGAAGCCTGATGTGGGGCTCCATCCCAGGACCCTCCAGAACATGCCCTGAGCCAAAGGCAGCCCCTTAATCGACTGAGCCACCCAGACACCCCAACCAGTGATTCTTTCTTTTTTTTTTTTTTAAGATTTTATTTATTTATTTGACAGACAGAGATCAGGCAGAGAGGCAGGCAGAGAGGGTGTGGGGGGAAACAGGCTCCCAGCTGAGCAGAGAGCCCAATGTGGGGCTCAATCCTAGGACCCTGGGATCATGACCTGAGCCAAAGGCAGAGGCTTAACCCACTGAGCCACGCAGGCTCCCCTAACCAGTGATTCTTAATGGGCATTCTCACCCCGGGAAATATTTCACAAACTGTCTTAACAGGATACAAAAGGTGTTGCTTTCTGCCCTAATTAATGCAGAACTTACTTGTTGAGCAAATAATGTGAGGTGTATACGACTTGAGGGATTTAGCAAACTATCCTATTTCATCCTCTCATGTGTACTATGCAGTGACCACTCAATGGCACTGGAAGAGAAGATGCAGCCCACCACCAGCCCCTCAGCCCTGTCCACTCCAGCACACCCCTGACCGCCAACCAAGGGGTTTCTCCATTTGCTTGAGTTTGCTAGGCTGACCTGTGCTGTGCTGGCCAGATGTGCTAAGGGATTTCATACCTCCCAGAAGCCCTCAATTAATGCCTCATGGGAGTGTATCAGTACCTCACCTTCCTCTGAGAGGGGAAGTGACTCCCCAAAATTCCAGTTGCCTGTAGCACGAAAGGCTTGATAATGCATCCTTTATCCGCTGCCTTCCCTGCCCTGCCTCACTCTTCTATTGCCCTGATTGTGTTTCACCACCTCCCTGTAACCTACCTGTACTCAGATCCTTGACTTAGATTCAGCTTCTGGTGGAACTCAAAATAAACACTGGATGACAGTCAGCAGAATATCTACTGACCCGAGATCGCACCTGTCTGAAGCACCCCAAATTTAAATGGCACTCTGCCACGAATGAAATAACACTGTCGGCTTTGGAGAGCTGTTTCCTGCCTTTTCTTTGTTCATCTATTCATTCAATGACTTTGACTTTTCCAGGCACCGCTACGTTTCTGGGGCAACAAAGATGAACACAGCGATTAACACAAATCCATCAAACAGAAGTTTATACAAGGTACAAAAATTGAACCAACACAGTGACTACCTTCTCCTGGAGGTCAGAGAAGGTTTCCTGGGAGAATATAATACTTGAATCAAATCATGAAAACCGAGCAGGTGTTGGGCAGATAGGCAAGGGGGAAGGGAATTCTAAGCAGGAGGAACAGCAGGGGTAAAGGCAGGAAAGCATGAAACATCAAAATGCATTAAAGAAATGGTCAGCAATTTAGTGTGACTGGACAGAAGAGAGAGGGGTGCCAGCATTTTGCTGGGCAAAGGACTTTGGACTTCTCCCTATAGGATCTCCTTGGAGAAAAAATCTCTTTAGTAGAAGTGAGCATGATCTTTGTTTGGAGTAGTGCCAAACTGGAGGCAGAAGGACAAATTAAAAGGTTGTTGTAATTATTCAAGCAAGAGATGAGAAGTCCTTGAACTCAGCAGAAGCATGGGGCAAAGGAGAAGGCTATAAGAGATTGAAGAGATAAGATCTGATGGCACTTAACGGTCCACAGGGAATGGAAAAGGATTACATGACATTAACCAGTGTAGGAAGTGCAGAAGGAGGAACATGCTCGGTTTACAAGTATACAGACCCAGAGAAAATTCTTGGGGGGGGAGACAACCCCTCATTCTAGAATCCAAAATTTCAATTCCCAACTATCAGTGATTAGTCTTTAAGATTATTTCCCCAAGTTCATTCATGCCAGTCAGTGTATATGGAGGAGTAAACTAAGTCTGCAGACAACGGGAAAGGAATCTTTTTAAGCTATGAGGGTGTAGTTTTGTGTTTGAACAATTAACTTATAACAGACTAATTTGCATACATAAAGCAGCAAACAGATGGGCAGTATTTGGTTTAATCCATAGCAGAGAAAAGCTATAAGACAATTAAACTATCATTGCCCTAAGGGTGCCTGCGTGGCTCAGTTCTTAAGTGTCTGCCTTTGGCTCAGGTCATGATCCCAAGGTCCTGTCTGGGATGTAGCCCTGTATCAGGCTCCCTGCTCAGCGGGAAGCCTGCTTCTCCCTTTCCCATGTGCCCTGCTTGTGTTCCCTCTCTCTCTCTGTCTCTCCCTGTCAAATAAATAAATAAAATCTTTAAAAAAAAAAAGTTATCATTGTAGTAAATCCCTGAAAAATTAATGTTAACAATAGACCTCCTGCTCTTCTAACAATTAATTTTTGCTAACTTGGTACTGATTCATCAAATTATAGTTCTAGCATCTTATTAGGCAAGTAAGCTATTATGTATACAGAAAAGATGGGGATTTAGGGGAGTTAATTATTTTAATATGCTGATGAATGGAACTAGCATATCTAGCGATTCAAACGTGAAATCAAAATACAATTTTGCAAACATATGACACATAATTACAGAAAATGTCACTGAATGCAATTTAATCTATTTTTGAATATTTTTAATTTGGTTAGGTTCCTATAATGGAAACCTCAGGACCATGGTTATAACCAAGTATTACCCTTGTGCCTGCTATTTTAAAATACATAGACATTGTATCCTATTTGTCCTGGCCATTTGAGAAACTATAGAGTGTTAGTTTCAAAGGGAGAAAGGGAGGTGAAAAGAAATTACTTCTACTTGTTATTTGTTCATTTGTCATAAAACTAGTATAAGGAGTAAGGTTCTCTGGTTATGTGAGAACTATTTATTATTTGAATTCAGCATAAGTTTGAATTCAGTGAAGTCTAGCTTCACTTGAACTGGCAAGTTAATAACGGTATCCCAAAGTGCCAAATAAGAATCAGACAGAATGATAACTATTTCGCTATGTTTGGTATAAGTTAAGTCTCCTATAACTTACCTCCTTTGCATATTTAAGTGATTTTCATTATGGGGTTACTGGAAGATGTCTGAATTGCTTTCCCACATGTCTTCCTTCATTTTCAGCAATAAACAAATGAAGCACTTTTAGATAGGAAGTAACGTTTAGATCAGTTCACTCTTGTTTCCTGTACTACATCAGTAATTAAAAATTGAAACTGGGTGTTTCTCCCATTTTGTTAATTTGGCTATACACAATAGGAACTGAAAGTTAAGAATTCTTCTCCAGTTATCTCTCTACTTCTTTTTGAAATAACATGCATTAGGTGGACTCACCCTAATAACAAATGACTATATTAGTTCTTCTGTGAAATCCCACCTTAAGGAACATTTTCTACTGTATACTAAGGTACAAAGAAAACCTCTTGTACTTCAGACTGTTTTCTGAACTCTATGGTCTCTCCTCCAAGTCTATGCAACAGGAACGCCTCCAGGGATATGCGTTTTTAAAGAGAGTTTAAAGGTCTCACTCTGGAGAAGGCAGGTTCAGGGAAGGAGAACTAGGGAAAGAGGCCATTGTCTTGCTATAGGGATCAAGCTGCCACTCAGGAGAGCAGAATGCAAATGGCAAATGCTTAGCCCCCAGAACTCCTCACTCACAGTAAACTGAAGGCACTGCTCCCCATTTATTAAATATCTGAATACTTTCAGGAATTCACTTTCATTTCAATGTAAGTTTATAAACTATTAAAATTTGAAGAATGGTATCACATTTTATTTTAAATAATATTTTAAAGTATTTTTAATGAAGAAAGGATATTATAACTGTTACCCATATAATCTCTGTTAATTTCAAAAATAATAATCCACACATACATTAAAAAGTTTAAACTGTTCAAAAACACATAAAATGAAAATAAAGGTCTACCTCTTTCTTTTTTACCCTAAATGAATTTTTCTAAAGGTAACCAGGATTCAGATGTATACCTTTATGGAAATCAAGACATTACACAGATGCTAGCATATGCATATAGGCATGTGTACATATTCATGTGCAGATATTTTGCACTAAGGACTGATAGCCACACCTTCTCAATAATAAATTTATATAAAAATGTCCAAGTATATCCAGAGGGTACATTTCTAAAAATGGATTTTCTGGGTCAGAATATGTGCATTTAACCCCCCCCTTTTTTTAAGACTGTAGCTGAACTGTCCTTCAAAAAAGTGTGTACTGATTAATTTTTACATCAACAAAATCATCATCAACCTTGTGTGTCATCAAACATTGATAAAATGGTATCTCATTCTAATTTGTGTTTCTTTTTATTATGAATGAGGTTGAAATCTTACCATTTACTTATTGGCCATTATATTTCAGTTTTTGATCAGATTCCTCACCCATTTTTCCAGGGTGCTTGCTTTTTCTTTGACTTGAAAAGTGAGAAAAACAAAAATATCATAATACTAGTATCACACCTAAATTTTGTTCTTATTTTTACAGGCTCTTTATATATTAAAGAAATGAGTCCTTTGTCAGAAATGTGTTATGAATATTCCTCAATCAGTTGACTGACTTATGACTTTATAACACATTTTTTCTATATAGAAATTTTAAATGTTTTTGTAATTAGATGTATTAATCCTTAATTTTGTGACTTCCGTGCTGTATGTCTTAGTTCAAAAAGGTCTTTTCATATGCTGTGGTCATAAACACACCAATGTTTTCTTATAATATCTTAATGAAGTCATCATTTTTCTTTAAATCTTTGACTCAGCTGGTTTGATTGAGAAGAACTCAGGGATTTCACGAGATTCAGTTCTTTCCCATTTAATGCATTAACTAACACATGGTGCATTTTATATACCAGGCACAGCTCACGTGCTTTACAAATATTAAGTAATTAAACCATAAACATTATAGTTCTTAAATTTTTGCATACAATTTAGTTGGTGTTAAATCTATATGCCCTCTTGGCTCCATTTAGAATTTTGCTGTCAACCCCCTTTATCCTACATCTATCCCAAATAACTTGAAGACATTGCTCCACTGTTTCTGGCAATAGATATTGCTATAGAGAAGTCTGAGGTCAGCTTGATTTTTATCCTAATATTCAACTTGCTTTTTCTACTCATATTTTTGAAGAAAATCATCTTGATCCTTGAAGTTGAAATTTTAGCAGGATGTATCTGTATTTGTAATTATTAGTTCATCTGAGAATACGTTACATAACACATTTAATAGACTCTTAATTTAAATAATTTTCACTCATGTACTACTTTCTTGTACTACATATTGTAATTCCCTTCTCTCCTCCACTTGTTGGGATTACTTGTCAAGTTCTTTATGAAAACTTTCCTTCACATTTATCTTAGGTTGCTCTCATAACCTCTGAATGCACATCTCTCCAAGTTGGACATAGATGACCCTGCACAAACTTTCCTCCATCTGTTCGAGGTAGAGGAGAAATCAGGGGTGCATTTGGGAAATGAGGGACACCAAAGTCTCCAGTTTCTCTGTGACTCTGACCCAGTTCAAAGGTGCGAAACTGAGTAATGTGGCCTATCTTTTCTTTGATTCCTGGAAGCATATTTCTTTCTTTCCCTTTTTCTTCCATTCTTTTCCTTAAACAAAAAAACTTACTCTGTTTCACTCTACCATTTTACTTTGGGCTATGGATATCAGCTATTTATTTACTGGGCTCTATTTCACATGTTTCAGCTAGTTTGGTTTTATAGCAGACACCACCATATAAGGATAGCCTTAAAATCCCACAATGTTCGTTGACAATAAATGACAACCCCAAGTCACCAGCTGATTGCGCTGAAGGTGGGACTTCCCCTACTTTCAGTTGCCGTGGCTAGAGAAGTATACTGATAAATTGGTAAGGATATCAGAATCAAAAAAGAGCATAAATGATAATCACATTTACTGAACACTCACAATGCACCAATTACCCTTCTAAACACTGAGCATGGGGTACCCGGGGAAATCGATCAGTTAAGTGTCTGACTTCGGCTCAAGTCATGATCTCAGGGTCTTGATTGAGCCCCAAGTTGGTCTCTCCACTCAGCTGGGAATCTGCTTGTTCCACTGCTCCTCCCCGGCTCCTGCTCTCTCTCTCTCAAATAAATAAATAAAATCTTTAAAAAAAAATAAACACTGAGCATAAATTAACTCATTTGATCCTCACAGCACTATAAACCATGCACTTCCATTATCCCTATTTTATAGAGAGTAAACATAAAGCGCAGGGTAGTAATTTGCCCCAAACTACTCAGCTTCAAGCAGCAGAAACAGGATTCAAATCTTGGAAGTCCAATCCCAGAAGTGGTAATCTTAACTCTGACCTTATGCTGCTTAAACCACAGTCCAACACACATTAAGCTTTCCATATTGTACATGTGGACTTTAAAAGAAGTTTGGTTGCCCTACGAAAGCTGAGGTAGCTTGAAGTTGTTGACAACTCCATGGGTTCATTCAGATACTCCACTTACGATCCGCATAGTTGGGTTTACTCAAGTTCTTCCTAAACTGATTGAATGATTTGATTTCATACTGGCCCATCCTGAATCAATAAAAACAATTTCATCAACAGTATTTTAATGTTTTTGTTTGCACATTTAGAGGTTGTCACAGAAAATAGAATAGTGGACTGTTACGCTGCAGTAAGCCATCTTTTGTCTACTTCTGCTTTGGTGAGAGAGAAGAGGGTAAATTTGGCAGCCAGCCACGTAACTGGAGTTAACCTTGGCCACAGAGGCATGACAGATGAGCCAGCCCGATCACTCCAATATTTGCCTGTCTGCTTGTGGAATGCCTGTCTTAGACCATGGCACAGAAGGAAATGTTCCCTCTTTTGAAATTTTTCTCTGTATACCAATCAAATTGTTCCCTCGGGACACATCATAAAGAAATGTCATTGAATACTCTAATTGTGGCATCCACCAGAGCTATTTTTTAAAAAGCAACATTGGTCACAAACTCAGATTTTAATCAAAACCAGGATTCTGGTGAGTTGAGTGGTTTTCCAATATTTTTCAGCTTAAATTTTTTGATAGTCACTGGCCCCATAAATTGAACCTGTATTCAAAAGATTTGAGCTAAATTAGTTCAGCATTTTACAGTTAAGTTAAAGTAGAAAACCTGCAATTTTCTCTGAGGACAACACACACACACACACACACACACACACACACACACACCACCTTACCAAAATACTTTTTTTTCCCCCCCTGTCCACTGAGTATTACTCAAAAGTATCTGAAAGTTTAAAATTCAAACTTGGCAGTTGTATAATCCTCCCAGGGGAGGAAATTCAGGAGAATTTAAAGAAAATTGGCTTAGCAATGTGTTTTGAATATAGGCAACAGAACATTTTCTATTTGGGTACAACTACATCAATGAAACTTGAGTCGGTGGAAGTCTTGTCCGATGCCATTTAGAAGGCTGTCAGAGCTAAGGGAGGCGTTAGAAGAATACCAGTTGGAACAGAGAACTGCCTTAAGGAAAGACTCCATTTCCTTCCATTTCCTGCTGTAGATAAATGAGGACCAAATATAGGAAACCATAAGGTCATTTCAGCAAATAAAAACCAACCCACCATTCTGGGTATCATATATTGTGGTTATTGCTGCTGGTATTTTGTTCACTTGGTGGCTTCAAAGCACGGCTGCAAATTGTTTGACACTTTGACATTGCTCTCACACTCCTGGATCTGAATGGGATTGTCACTGCTTCCACGGAGAGATTACAGCGGAAGTTACACTAGGTGACTTCTGAGGCCAATCCTGAAAGGCCAGATGCCTCCCACTTTATTCACTGAAAGGCGCCCTCAGGGAGCCCTGAGTTGCCTAACAATAACCCTGCCCTGAGGCTGTCCCACTGAAGAAGAAGAAGGCATAGCTTACTGGTTTAAAAACAAGCACTCTAGAGCTTAACTGCATGGGTTCAAATCCTGATTCTACCAGCTACCAGCTGTATAGTACCTTGGGACAGTTACTTAATCCTTCTGCGCCTGGTTTCCTCCTTTACAAAATAAGGAGAAATAGTAGCGGCTGCACACCGCCCGAGGGCTTCCCTGTACCTTACACAGTTGTTTAAATGGTAACACGTGTTAGCCGCTTAGAACTGGGCTGGCAAATACCACACGGTGGGGAAGGATTTGTTAAATATGCATGCATCCCAGAGCTAAAATAAAAAAAGAAGCAGGGGAGACGGCAAAGAACATTTAAGGAAAAATGAAGATCTATCGGTACAGGGAGACCTAACTCCATATCTCGCAGGGTAAATTACTGGCAAACCCATCCCAGCCTGATTGTCTGTGGTTTCCCTTCGCTCATTTTTTTTAGATGAAAATAAATGAAAAAAGAAGCTAAACATTGCTTGTTAAAGGATTTTTACATATGCTTCACGGGTTCCTAAGCAGATTGCCCTTCGTACAATTAAAAGTCACCCGGCATTTTATAGGTCATAGAACAGATCCCCCTCACGGCAGCTAAAGGGTTGGTTTTTTTTGTTTGTTTTTTGTTTTTGTTTTTGTTTTTTCCCAAAGCTCTGACGCATTTGAGCAATTCAGACCCAAAAAAATTGCTCATGTGTAAAAACCAGGGATGCTCCTGAAAAACCTCTCTTGCTTCTGTTTCCCTTCTTTCATTCTAGGCTGATGTTTGCTGTGTTTACATCATTGAACCAGGCATTTTCCTACTCATGTGCTAGCACTGAGTAAGATATTTGAACTTATAAAATTTACAAGTCTAAAATAGTTACCAGCATGTACTCCCCCACTCCACAGCTTTTGCCTCACCCTGTGAGGGATTAGGTTATAAAAATGAATGAAATCATCATTCCTGTTTACTGGATAATCCCAGAGCTAAAATAAAAAAAGAAGCAGGGGAGACGGCAAAGAACATTTAAGGAAAAATGAAGATCTATCGGTACAGGGAGACCTAACTCCATATCTCGCAGGGTAAATTGCTGGCAAACCCATCCCAGCCTGATTGTCTGTGGTTTCCCTTCGCTCATTTTTTTTAGATGAAAATAAATGAAAAAAGAAGCTAAACATTGCTTGTTAAAG
>NW_026739490.1:1806278-1861859 GCF_022355385.1 Mustela nigripes
ACCACTTAAGATAGAGGTCAATTAACCCATGCAAATATACAAATATCCATGTCTTCGGAGATGCCAAATATGCCGGTCCTTTGCCGGTCTGCAATACTTCCCGCATTGCGCTATGGAAACTACATTTCCCAGGCTCTCCTGCACCCTGGCTTCCTGATCTATTCAACCAAAGGGAGACTCTGAAAAAGGCTGGGGAATGGAAGATGGGAGAGACCAGGATATCTCCCCTACTCTCTTCTTCAGACTGTATTGTCTTCTCTCTGATTTCAACATTCACTGGGAAGACCTCAGCGTGGCTGTAGTTTCCAACCGAGGCACCATATTCTGGTCTTGGTAACCACATGCCTTCTCCTAACCCCGGGCTGGTATCTCTTTCTTGCTTTTACTGATCTCTGGATTTCCATCCCCTGTAGGCCTCCTTACCCCCTTTCATGTCCATCATAAAGTCCCTCTATTCAATCCCTTCTGTTTGAAACACCTAGTGTGATTCCGGTTTTCCTGACTGGACCCTCACAGATACATAGGCATAGGTATAGGCAGAGGCAGTGCTTTTGTTTGTTTCTCATCTAAACTATACAGGAGTAAGGGTGCTTGTTTGATTGAACTACTGTTTTGTAGACAAACTGCACTGGTCATCTCTGTTAAGGATGTTATGGCACTCATACTCATTTCCCTTTTCCTAAGCTAACTGAGCTGTATTTGTAAAACACATAGGACTCATTCTAATTGCTCATTTAGAGGACGTGAGACTTGAGTTGCTCAGGACAGTGAACTGTCTACTTAGATGCGATCAAAGTCTCAATTCACCTCCCTACAGGCTCCTTGCTACACATTCTGTTTTGTCATACCAAGTGGGCATATGTGGTGCATGAAGACTCATTCCCCCAGTAGGAAGGCGACTCTCACGACTATTAACAGATCATCTCTAACGCTGATGATTCTCTTCCTCAAGTAACATTTTTATTGCTCTCAGGACCACCACAACTAGTAGGAATCCTTCCCCACAAACCATTTTTTAAATTTGTTTGCATGGCATTGAGTTAGGGGATGTGGATCTAGAATTTGGGTGCTGGGCTCCATTAGGAAATGCCACTGTGCCCCCAGGGATGAGAGCCTCAGTGGAGAAGTGAGAATTTGCAGTCAGAATTGACTGTTTGCACGGAGGCTTTATTGCAACTGCAGACTTAGCACATATGAAAAGGTTTTCTGTGCTCAGTTTCTGGATGAGGCAGATTGCATCACCAGGAATTCCTGTCCTCTAACACATAGTGACCAACACGCCTTAATAAGCATTTGCCTTTTTATTTTCGGGTCAATAACGTCATGCTTTCTGTTCATTATGGAACCAGTTTTTTAAATCTCTTTTTTAAACTAGAGGGAAAGACGTAAAATAATAATTCCAATGCTGTGACTCTGGTATGTCCTGTGCACAAGCAGTCAGCCAACAGAACTCAGTGCAAACAATGGGCAATGTTCAGGTTTAAATACGGCAGGGTTTCCAAGGCATGGCATCTGGCAAGAGGGGTTGTTGTCAAAGGTAGGAGCTTGTGTATCCTTCCATGAGGTAGATGTTCTTAGAGGGGGTGGGAAATGGGCCCCGTGCTGCCAAGGACAGCATCCTCTTAGCAAAGGAGTCAAAGGTTCAAAGTTACTGCACTTTGGTTGGAAACACTGACAGCAGAACCTGAGGAAAGCAGATGCAGCAAACAGGACACAGACCATCTCAGAAAGCCAGAGGATGTGAGCCCAGCCAGCAAGCCAATGTCAGAACCATTACAACTCCAAGCAGACAGAGCTGAGGTAGAGGAGGAGACAGAGACAGCAGACTGGCTCATGGGCTGGAAGTGGACTGGGCCAGGAGAGAGCTAAGCTCACAGGAGGGCTGCCTCTGGAGGGGTTTCCTTCTTCCATTGACCCTGGCCTAATTTGAGAGTTATTCCATTTCTGTAAGGCACCCGAATACCATAAGGTTGTGAAATGCCCGTCTTAAAAGCCGGAGCCACAGGCTGTCTTAATGTCCTGAAAGATGTCTTCTGGCATCCCCTGTCCCTATGTTGATCCCTTGTTTGAGGAGCCTTTATCCACACAATGATAAACGATCATTTTTTTTTTTAAGATTTTATTTATTTGAAAGATAGACTGTGAGAGAGAGCAGGAGTGGGGGGTAAGGGCAGAGGGAGAGGGAGAAGCAGACTAAAAAATCAACTTATACTGCTAGTAAAGAGACCCCTGTTTCTAGATCATATGAGCCAGAAGTTTTCCATGTCAGTGACTAGAAGACTTTGAATCAAGGATAAATTAGAGTTTGGCAATATAGTTATGGAGATATTTTCACACTGTAATAGTAAAATGCCCAGGAAGGGAAGTCATCCAAACACAGACTGGATGTCAAAAAAGGGCATTCTTAGATAACTATGCTGAATGTATAAATGTGTATGTATAAGAGTAGAATGTTGTGCATGGGAATGACGGGCAAGAGGTGAATCTGGGGGAAGGGAGAAAGCCATCTGATTGGCTTCTAGAACATGCTAGTTTCTGCACTTCTATCAAGTACAGAAGGAAAGAAGGAATTTGGAGCAACGATCCCTCTGGCCTTCCATTCGTGGACTCATTAAGACCAGCAGCTGCTCTCTGGTGTCTGGCAGGTGACTTCTAGCATAAAAAGTCTTAGATTTCGATTATGAAATACTTTTTAACTTCTTCATATTTTTTACCAATAGCTAAAATTGGAAAAATTTCCCATAAAAACCTGAAATTCTTGCTTTTTGAAAGACAAAAATTTGACATCACCAAGTCTTCATTCTCACGTAACATTAATGTGCTGGGCAAAGCCATGAGGTATCCCTCCAGATAGGATATGTGTTCCCCAGGTTTCCACACACTCCATCACTCCCTTTCATCTCCTTGATCTCTCTTGCCATTTATCATCACCCTTCCAATACTGTTTTCCTTCATACAGAATAAGATAAAAGTAAAATATGTCTTGTATGAAAACCTTTACCAAAGAATTAGCGATAGGCATAAGCATCTGTGCTTGTCAAGGAGTGTTTTTTTTTGTTTGTTTGTTTGTTTGTTTTTGTTTTTGTTTTTGTTTTTATCTGTTTTACTTTTCTCATGTATGTTACCTGTGTGGCTGCCATAGACACCTGAGTTAGCCTGAATTAGACTTATTTAAAATAGAAGGGTGCAAAAATGACAGTGTGACAGTGGTCAGTCTGTGGTACAAACATGATCAGTTAGGAGAGTGTCATTATTTCAGTAATTGTTCCGCAGAGAGCCATGTGGAAATAAACATTAAAAATGTAGCCTAGAAGACAGTTATAGAACCCGTCTGCTCAGATCATTGGGATTCATTTGAACCGTCAAACCTCCTCTTGTATTTTCATAGGAAATGGTTCCTGGAAATGGCTTTTAAAGGCTAACTGATACTAGCCTTAATGAACTGTGTGAGTGACCACAGGATTTTGTGTTAACGTCGAGTGGAGGGAAGAGTCAAAGACCTCCTAGAATCTGACAGGTTTAGAGAGATCCAGGTGACAGGGGAAGCTGTTCTTGTCAGTGGAGACTTCTCAGCACATGAGGGAATGTGTTGCCTCAGTAGATGGGGTTTTTAAGTGGCTCTCCTAGAGCTATAAAATGTCTCTTTTCAAAAACAGATGGAAACATTGTACTGGGGAACTATGAGGACTTTAATACATTTCAGGTCCTGCAGATTTTTTTTTTTTAAATGGGCTACAGAGGTAGTTCAAAGGGGAGGGAAATGCTATCAGAATGGAACAATTAAAGACCCTAAAATATGAAACATACATATGCATAGACAACAGCAGTGACCTCTACCAAGAGACACATTTTCAAAGGGAAAGAAAAATAAAGGCAAGCACTGCATAAGAACAATGAATGGGAATACTATAAGTCAATGAGGCAGCATGGGACCTTTCTCCCTGGACGGTTTAGGGAACTCTAAAATCACGAGATAATAGGCATTTGTCCATGCATCACATCACATTTAAAGCATAATTAAGTCCCCAAATCAAACACACGTCCTCACACTTAGCTCTTTCCCCACTCTTGACAACTATATTTCTGTACAGTTTCTTAGTCTGGATCTTCTACAGCAGAAAGAAGTTAGAGATGGATCTAACAGATTGAATATAAGATTGAACATTCAAATGCTGGTTGGTCACTCTGTTTCCATGTCCACCTGACCCTATCCTTCCATCATTCCTCTTTGCTTTGTGCCCCATGGGGTGATATCTATGGATGGGATCGTCCCATCCCTTGTGTCCTCTGGCTTCTGGCTTTTTGGGGGAACTGGCAGGAGGTTGGAAGGCAGGAGAGAGATGAAGTCATGGTGTTTATTCCCCTGCTGTCTTCCTGCTGGGCCTCCTGTTTGGGAATATGTTTCTGTACCTTTGCACAGCTCCTCTGTAACTGCTCTCTTGCCTTGTGCCTTCAGAAATGGGGTGAGAACAATCTCTTCCTACTGGTGAATCCTGGGCATCCCATTGTCCCTTATTAGTTCCCTTAACTATCTGTCTTCACTCTTCTGCACATGGTCCAGACATTAAACTCTTTGTAATCAAACACTTTGTATGGGCTATCTCCTCCTGCTGGGATCCTGACAGGTAAAATTTCATTTGCTAGAAGTCCTGGGTAGCTCTCAACATTCTCGTGGCATTATGATTAATAATAACGATCATTCTGATAACAAAGTTAGTTGAGACCTTTCTGTAGGTCAGGCAGTGTATTCTATATTCGTTGTCTTAATTAATCATCACATTCACCCTAGAGGTAAGATATTGTTTGTATCACCCCTATTTTGCCTATAAGAAAGTTAAAACTTAGAATGATTACCTAATTTTTTCATGGTTCCATAGCAATGAAGGGATTGACCTGAGACTCAAATTCAGGTCTCTTGGCAGCCATCAGAGAAAGACAGATTGGATAGAAGAGCTGTCCCAAAGTCTCTGAGGGGCTGTTGCAGAAAAAGATTTGGACTTTTCCTATGTAAGGACAAAGGGAAGAATCAACTCCAGAGGGCTGAAATACTGGTGTGTTGATAAATGTTTAAGAATGGGAGATGGTAGGATAATGTGTGATTTATAGCTTTTGGCGATCTCTGTGGTGTAAACACACCTACCATAGCTGATTTCAAGATGCCAACTTGAGGTCACTAAGTGTGGAGCTGGGAACTGATGTGCACAGTCAGCTCTTAAGCTGGCGTAAGTGTGGACCTGCCCCAGTGTACACGTGGGTGGAAGTCTCGAGGAAGGGAATTTCCTCTGAAGAGGAGGAAGACCCATCTGACATGGCCACCAGTTGCTCCATGAAGGAATGAGGTAATCATAGGTTCCCAGAAGCTCAGTGAGCTGTTGTGGACCTTGAAGGGGGAATTCCTATACTTGACAGGACCTGGGTTGACCTCTTAGGTCATGCCTAACTCTAATATTGAAAGATTTGTGTCAAAGTTACATATATTTCAGGTGGGAGAGGAGAGAAGAAAGAGAAGATAAGAATTCAGGCTTCGCCTGGCCAAACCCCAGGCTCTGATTCCAACTTCAAAGGGCTATGTGACCTTGAACAAGATTAAGCCACTCTGGAGTATGTGTTTTCTCATCTCTGTAGGATGGAGAAAATCCTACCACTTCCTTTTGGTACATGATTAAATGACAGGGCCTTGGGACAAGTCATGAAATGCATTTTCCCTGTCTTTCCTCTTAACATTTCCATTCATTTCTCTCCTAGAGGAGAAAAAGAGCAGGCATCTATATGGGAATTACTTTATATACGAATTTGGTTAGCAGCATTAACATCCAAGGTCCTTACTTCATGGTTTGACCTGTGGTATTAAAAATTCTATAAAATATACTGAGCTATATTATAATGGTAGTTCTACTGAAATGGGCTGGAAATCAAAAAGGAAAGAGAAAGGTAAGTCTATGAGAACTTTGACCACTAAATCTAACTAAAAGCCATGGAACCTTTCTAAGATACTCCTATCAGAAGTCTAGCCAGCTGGAAAGTGTTTTATAACCCTGCCTCCAGTGTAGCACTATCAGAGGAAGCAAATGAATGACCTGCCAAATTAGTTTTGGCCACACCAACTCACCCTGGCACAGAGCAGTAGTGTTCAAGAAGAAAAACAGAGGCCACCATTCCAAGCCCTGCGTCACACTATACAGGGCAAAGTCAGTATGTGATTCCAGAGCTTGCCTGCCCATGGAAAAGGGCTGCTGAAAACCTCCAGGGAAGGAAAAAAAAAAACACAAAAAACCCTAAGACAGCTCTTTTCCCTTATTCACTTTTCTAAGAACTCCTTCTGGAAGCAGAGATGTTTGAACTTTAAACCACATACTTAGGAGCAGAGATGGGTGCTGCCTTCCTCCTCTGCACTTAAGGCTTCTCCCTCTAGACATAGTGGGCTGAGCCCATACAAGGGTGGACATTACATAGGGAGCTGTTAACCTTGCCTTGGCTCCAAGAAGACTTTGCTGTCAAGGGACCGAGTTAGACTTCAGAAGAGACATTCCCCTTAATTTGTTTTCAAAAAAGTTATTTCTTTGAAAAAGTTGTTAAATTTATTTCAAAAGTCACCATCTAATTTAGGCTAATGCTTGATTTCAGAGAGGCTGGAAAAAAAAAAAATCAGGAAAGGCAAAAAAAAAAAAAAAATGACGAGCAAGGATAAGCCAATCCCAGACCAAACTAAAGGTCTAAAAAGCCGTTTGAGTTTCCCGGTCTTATGGGACTGAGAGATTGAGGTGGTGGCAGTAGGGTCAGTATCTGACTCTTAGTTTTGGCTCATGTCAAGATCTCAGGGTCGTGAGTCAAGCCCCACACCGGGCTCCACTCTCAAGGCAGAATATGCTTGATTTCTCTCTCCCTCTCACTGTCCTTCCTGCTCGTGCTTTCTCACTCTCTAAATACATAAATAAATCTTAAAAAAGAAAAATGTTTTAAAAGACTAAAAGATTAAGGCCTCTCCAAAGAAGTGGACTTATCCAGCACCCACAATATACCAGATACTTTGCTACATTTTCTTTTTGTCTTTTAAGATTTTATTTATTTATTTGAGAAACAGAGAGAGACAGCAGGAGAGGGAACACAAGCAGGGGCGGGTGAGAGAGGGAGAAGCAGCCCTCCCGCTGAGAAGGGAGCCAGAAGTGGGGCTTCATTCCAGGACCCTGGGATCATGACCTGAGCAGAAGGCAGACGCTTAATGACTGAGCCACCCAGGTGCCCCTTTGCTATGTTTTCTTGTTGAATTCTCACTACAACTCTATTCTTCTGTCTCTGTCCATGTGGGAACTGAGGCTCCAAATCCTCGGTTATTTTACCACATTATTCATCTTCTTGCCCTATATTTTTTTAAAAGGTTTTATTTATTTATTTGACAGAGAGAGAGATCACAAACAGGCAGAGAGGGAGGGAGAAGCAGGCTCCCTGCTGAGCAGATAGCCCAATGTGGGCCTCAATCTCAGGACATTGAAATCATGACCTGAGCTGAAGGCAAAGGCTTTAACCCACTGAGCCACCCAGGCACCCCGCCCTATTTAACTTCTTGAGTCTTGAAGGGTTTTCATCAATATCAGGCATCTAGGCTAAAGCTCATGGGCATGGTAATGATTGAGCAAAGAGTGCAAAGTCCAGTCCAATCAGGGCAGAGCCCACATCCATCCCAACTCATCCTGGTGGGTTTGTGTGGGCACACATGGCCTCCTGAGCTGGACTGTATCCTCAACGGGCTCATCCTTCAGTTGGGAAGACAGACTAACACAGCAGAGACACCTGGAGCATAATTGTACTCAGGGGCTAATCAAGTACAAATGGGGCGGCCCCATGCAGAAGTTCAACGCAAGCTCAAGAAAGGGAAAGGTCCATGTGGGTGAGTGGAGGAAGCAATGTACAGGCATCAGTATAGAAAGACAGTCTTTGTAGAGGGAAGACAATGGTCCGCTTGGTTCCTGTGAGCTTAAGAGATGACAGGAAGTTAACTAAAACACAGAAATGAATGTTAATGGATGTAGGACACACACAGTAAGGTGACAATGTGATTATCACCACGTACCTTCCAGAAGAATTAAAATAAACACTGGAAAAAGCAAATGCTGACGGAAGCGAGGAGCAACTAGAACCCTTGTACATGGCCAGGGGAAGTATCAGTTGACTACAGACACTTTGGAAAACTGTCTGGCACTTTCTACTAAAACTAATCATATGCACAACCTATACACAGCAATTCCTCTCCTAGGAATAAACCCAGAAAAGATGTGGACATTCGTTCACCAAAAGATATGTACCAGAATGCTCATAATAGTACTATTCCTAATAGTCCAAAAGGAATTCAACAACAGAATGGACTTAGAATTTTTGGTGTATCTACCCTATGACCCAGCAATAGCACTACTGGGTATTTACCCTAAAGATACAAACCTAGTGATCCAAAGGGGCACGTGCACCCAAATGTTTATAGCAGCAACGTCCACACTAGCCAAACTATGGAAAGAACCCAGATATCCATCAACAGATGAATGGATAAATATATATATATATATATATATATATATATATATACACATATATATGTATACACACACACACACACACACACACAATGGAATACTATGCAGCCATCAAAAGAAATGAAATCTTGCCATTTGTGACAATGTGGATGGAACTGGAGGGTATTATGCTTAGCGAAATAAGTCAATCAGAGAAAGACAATTATCATATGATCTCCCTGATATGAGGAAGTTGAAAGGCAACATGGGGAGTTGGGGGAAATAGGAAAAGAATAAATGTAACAAGATGGTATCAAGAGGGGGACAAATCATGAGAGACCCTTAATCTCACAAACTGAAGGTTTCTGGGGGTAGGGGGGTAGGGAGAGGGTGGTGGGATTATGGACATTGGGGAAGGTATGTGATATGGTGAGTGCTGCAAAGTGTGTAAACCTGGAGAGTCACAGACATGTACCCCTAGGGCTAATAATACATTATATGTTAATAAAAAAAAGAAAAATTATATTAAAAAAAAGAATTTTTGGTATACTCCCACAATAGAAAAAAATCACAACAAAAAATGTAGCCAGTCTACAACTATACACAAAAACAAGGGGGACTCTCTCAAATATAATACTGAACGAAATAAGCTAGACATAAAAGGACACATTCCATATGATTCCATTTATAGAAATTTCACAAAAAGATTAAAACTGCCCCTGATTTTAGAATTTAGGTCACGCTTTGGGAGGTAGCGACTGGGTGGGTGTTGGGGGGTGGGGGAGCTGCTAAGGTGCTAGTGTTTCATTTCATAATTTGGATTCTTGTTGCATAGGTGTGTTAAGTTTGTGAAAATTCAGCAAACTGTACACTTACTGTAAGAGCAAGTCTTCCTATGTACATATGTCAGTAGAAGTTTTAAAAATTATATATGCATGGGTGACAGGCCAGACTAGGATGGATAGCTCTTTAATCCCCAGCAGTATCTAGCTGCTCTTGTTAAATGGGAAGGGAGGGTGACCTTGCACGAAGATGTTCTCTGTCTTTGCAATCCTCGCAGCCACGATGATGTTCGCGGTGGGTTACTGAAAATTAGCAATGCCTCCAGATAAAGCGTGCATGTGCATATACAAGAAGAAAAGTCACTTCCTCTTCTACTCTTCTTGCCTTCTTTCTCCCACAATGTCAGCCCTTAATCAGCCTCCTGCTACATATTAGTTAACCTCCTAAATCAATACATCTTGATCTGAACCTAATAAGAAGGAATGTTTGCTTTTGTATCTGGGTTCAAAGTACAGACTACAGTAGTTGGCTTTTAAGTTTATGTTATAGGCTTAATTTTCTTGCTCCAAATGAAATGAGGAATACATTAAGACTGTGGAAGGGAAGGAAAAAATAAAAAAACATGATTGATGAACTGGCTTATATGACTACAGTTCCTTTAGAGACTAAAGTATTTGGTACGTTCCCTTATTATTGAGATCAAGCAATGTGCCTGGATCTAAATGACACAAAAATGGTTTGAATTAGAGTCAAATAATTGCCATTCTGCGAGAACATAAACTTTTTTTGAGGGGGGTGGTGAATGGGGATAAAAAATAACTAATAAACTCTGAGGCAAAGCTCACATCTGAGATTTAAGCTTCAAAGGTCTTTAAAAGGAGGCTCCCCCCTACGCTGAGAGAGAGAGAGAGAGAGAGAGAGCGCTGTACACAGCGGGAGGAGTGGTTTTCCCAAGCTGATTTTCCTTACGGGGTGACCCAGCCTGGGTCGGAATGTTACCATGTGATCAGCCCAGACTGTGGCAGCAACACAGTCTCAGCACAGAAGTTAGAACTTTCTGCAGCATCATTAAAATAATTGGGAGAGAAAAAAAATGTTAAGCTCCACAAGCTTGAATCACAAGCCTCTTGGAAAGGTTAATAAGCTTGCTGCTCTGTGCACCCCCCCCTTCCTTCCATGGCTTGCCACCCGCCCGCCTCCACCCTTCCCACTGGCAGTGACAGACTGGCTATCAGTTGGGGAAGGGAGATTCAGAACTAAAACCTTTGTTTGGAGCAGCCGAAAGGATACCATTCCTTTACTGACGTTGCGGGGTTCTTGCTTATGATGGTGCCACAGAGATCCAAAAGGGAGTATCTGGGACCTACCAAGCTAGCAGACTCTTAAGCCCAAAGGGAAGTCGGTCCCACAGCACTACAGTGAACCTGACAAAGGAAAGAAGGGAACTGGCTGAGCGGAATGGAGGCAACACAGGAACCTTCTCTAACCAGAGAAGCAGGAGCAATTGCAGTGCGGCTCACAGAGAAAGTGTTGGAGCATGGACTGAATTCAACTGCGGGGCATGGTGTGCCAGCTGGATGCGGGCACTGGATTTGTGTCAGGAAAAAGAGAGAGAAGAGGGAGAGAAAGACAAAGAGAGACAGAGAGAAGGAGACAGAGTCAGAGAACTGCAAAAGATTGGACTTCCTTCTTTCCCAGGCCTGTCTGGCCTTAGAACACCCCGCAGTCAAAGGTAGACTTCCTCTAACAGAATCTTCTGGCCCAGGCTACCGTCATTTCCCCCCTCTCCCACCAAGATGCCAAGCTTGAGACGACAATCAAGGTCAAGGTATGGTTGGTAATGAGGGAACAGCTCCCTGTTCCTCCTCTCCATCAGTGAACTTAAATAAGCGTAATTGGTGCCAAGGCTGGTTACTACTGGAGGCCAAGAGGGAAGTGTGCCTTCCCCAGAGAGACAACAGATTTTCAAATTCTGTTAAAACTGGTTGATTCAGGTGAGCAGAGCCCCTAAAAGAAAGAGAGTAGTTTCATTCTTAAGAAAGATATTTCAGAAACCAAGTCCAGGGGAGCAAGGGCCTGGAAAGGAAATCCTTACTTTCCTGTGTTGAATGAAGGCTCTCTTTCATGAGTGTGACTTGAAATGTGGACAACTGTTTGGATCTGGAGCTCATCCCTCACAAAGGCCATGTTCCCTGATAGTTACGGTTGACTCCTTACTGAACTCAACCTTCTCAGTGGAGTGTAGTATCCGCAAAGCCATGTCACAGGGACACACTGGGCCTCTCCAGCTGAAGCCTTTGCTCAGTTGATTAGCCTTTTATGATTTGCTTCATTCCACACCCTAATCCCAGCAAGGACCATGCCACCACACCATAGCCCCTTTAAGGAACACTTGTTCTCTTCCAATCAGGCAGAATGGACAGTCTTTGTTAACTGATGTTAAAACAACCCTTAAATGTTAACCCCTAAAAGTTTATCTCTCACTCAAGGGAAGCCTTCCTACATCATCAGTGACCAAGGCTCTTTCCATTTTGTAGCTCTGTCCTCTTTTGGGGTCTTGCAGTCTTTACCCTTAAGTACTAAATGGGAAAACAGATAGTAGGAAAGACACCAACATCTTAACATCTTTGTTTGGAAGTGATATTCATAATCTTCTTGTATTCCACTGGAAAAATTTAGTGGCATGGCTCAGCCTATACTCAAGAAGGGCTTAAAAATGTGGCAACATTTAGGAACAGAATTTCCAGCCTAACAGAAGCTTTGCTCTAAATGCATGACTCGTTGGAGGACCAGCCATGCCCCCAAAGAAAGTTATTTATATATGACTTTCCATAGAACTTTCCATGGGTTGACTAACACAAGGCTATGCACTTGTCCTGATCACAGACTGGCCACTGGACCAGACACGGTCCACTGCAAAACTATATATTCCAACTGGCACAATGACTTTTAGTTGAGTCAAACAGATGTCATATTTCAGGAATTTGAACTGCCAAATATGGAAAGCAGACAGGCAAGTGGGGAAACAAACAAAAAAAAAAAAAAAAAAAGAAATGAGAATCCCATTCATGGCACGACAAGGGAAAGATATCCACAAGGTCCTGCTGAAGAGCACTTTCCAAGTTCTAGCGGTTGTAGGACCTACCTGTTGGGAAAGTCACATAGTCAGAAAAGAATGGAGCCAAGATTCAAACTCAGATGTCCCTGACTCTAAAGCCTGATATATCTATATCTATATCTATATCTATATCTATATCTATACACACACATATACATATATATACATACACACATCTATATATATATTTATATAGATAGATATATACATTTTTTTTTACTTTATTATTACTACTTCCCTACTCAATGTTTTAGACAGAACTTAATAGTATTTTTGGTAAATTGGTTCATTGTTCTCAATTCCCATACCCTTCCTGTTTTACAATTATATATTCACACCCTTTGCCATGTAACTTTGCATTTCCTCTCCCTGGAGAGGGAGTCGATTTCTATATTCATCGATGGTAAAGTTGGCTGTCTGACTAAGTTTAATCAATGAAATGTGGGTGGAAATGACTGTGTGCCAGTTCCCAAAAAAGGCTGTTTCCTTTACCTCCTTCCACTCCTATGATCATAGTGAGAAAAGTACTACCCAGGTAGCAACTGCTTCATCAGCCCGAGTCCCAAAGTGTGACACATGGAGTAGAGTTGAACCCAGCCCAAGGCCCAAGCCAAGCTTAGTCAATCCCCAGCCTGAAGCCAAACAGTCCCAGCTGACCTATAGGACCATGAGTAAGAAACATAGATGGTGTTGTAAGCCCCTGAGATTTAGTGGTTTCTTTTTTTATATATACATAGCTTCATTGTGGCAAGAGCTGGCTAATAATATAGTGCTGAAAAGCAGATATTTTGCTATTTTGCACAATTGTATATATCTTCACTTTCTGAACACCTATTATGAACATTTAATATAGCATATTATTATTTTTGAGCCCATGAGTAAATAATCCCTGATTTAGCCTAAAGGGTAACCTACATCCTCTCTAGCTAGCAAAACTGAGGAAATCGTATCATATGTGAGGAATAAAAGTTACTTCTTAACACTAAAAAATAATAATTCACATTCTTCAGACCAATAACCACATTTATTAAAGTTTAAAGATTTTTTTTAGAGAGATAGAGTGCAAGTGGGGCAGGGCAGAGAGAGAGGAAGAGAGAATTTCAAGCAAACTCTATGACCTCCACGCACAGTGTGGAGCCCAATGTGGGGTTCGATCTCCTGACCCTGAGATCACGACCTGAGCTGAAATCAGAAGTTGGATACTAAATGGACTGAATCATCCAGGAGCCTAAATTTTAAGACTTAAGACTTATCCAAGGCTTATCCTCCAAGTCATGCACTCACAGATTATGTACTGCCAAAGAGGGCCACCATTTCTCTTTTGACTCATTAATTAGACTTGGTTTCTCAGTTCTAACAAAGATCAAAAATCTCTTCTCAATTCTTTATCTGGTTTTTAGGAAAACAAGAGAAACAAATCAAAGTTTAAAAAGAATGACACCATTATTTCCCATTTAAGTGTTTTTCTCTTGAGCATCAATCACACAACTTCTGTTTGAGACACACAAGAAACATGAAGCTAGAAACAAGGCTGAAGGAGGATAGGGACTACATTGAATGTATTTACATTAAAGGGACTTGCAATTCCTAAAGCACATGATAAATTTGTTTCCACTGTTTATGCCTTAAACTGGAAAACAGTCTTCAAGTCCTTCACTTCTGTGTCTGGGTAAAAAGCATGACTACATAGACAAGGAATCTTTGGGTTAGAAGAGCCCTTCAGTGTATTTTGATGCAGCTACAGACTCAAAATGAAGTGCTCAGGTCTCTATTCAATTTAATCAATTACCATAGAACTCCACTTGATGTATGAGTTGCATGAATGGACATTTTCCCAAGACCAGAAACGGCAAATACGTAATGTTTATGGTGATGCTCCACTAACCATTCTACTTTCCACTAACCAAGAATGCACTACCCCGGCAGACATTAGCAATCAACTCCTGATGCTCTTTCTTGTTGAACCTAGAGGTGGCTTCAGATTCCTTCTTTGTTCAACATTGCCAGCAGTCACTGCTAATCGATGAAGTTGCCTCCTGAGATGATAACTAGTTATCTTGTTTGACCGTGCACTTCTGATCATTCGTTCCATGAATATTCTACTTCCTGTCAATTTCCAGCTTGTAAAACCAGTTTTACTATCAATGCAAACATAAAAGGAAAAATTAGAAAACAGATAATAACCTGAATATACATTCCATTTTTTTTGGACCCAAGACTATCTAGAGATGGCAATGTAACAAGATAAACAAAGGTTCAGGGGGAATCAAAATTACTGATTAAAGAGGACCAAGAAAATTAATAGGGCACAGATCTCCTTGGTCTATTAGAAAATTCCTTAAGAAACAGGTACATTCACTGCAGCTTCCCAGAAAGCAGTGGGAGGGCTTTAACTGTGGCAGAAATTGTCTCCCTGATTTAGCTACACACTGGGGGACGCTGGTCCAAAAAACAAGTGTCTGTTCTTTGGGCAGAAATTTTTTTTTTTTTTTCACACAGTTGTGACTGTGTGAAATTACTCATAGTGGACACACTATAGTTTCAGATGAACTAGGGAAAATGTGTTACAAAGAAAATACATATTAGCGTAAGTGACTCATCTGTGTTTTCATATTGAGTGAAAGAGGCAGATCAGAATTTACCAGTTCAGGGCTCCCTATGCTTTCTTTCCTCCCTCCCCCCACGATGACGCACCCCCTCCCATGTTCCCTTTTCTCCTATTCTGAATGCATCAGTGTCCTGGAAATTCTGGCAGTCCTCCTAGGCCAGCTGCTGCCTCTGACCTGGACATTCCCAGCCTTCTACAAGGTCACGGGACATGCTGTATTTTGGGATTCTTCTAATGGAAGATGGGAAGGGCTTGAAATTTCATGTCCCCACCACCCCCATGACCCAAAGAGTCCCTGGCTTTTAGGTCCAGTTTCTGAACACAGGTGTTTTGACCGTCCTCTCTGTGATAGAAGCTGTATGGACCTGAATTAAATATAATCCCTAATTATAAATTCAGTACTCCACTCAGCTCCTTAACCAACAAATAGCTCATGAAATAAATATTAACAATCCTGTTTTCTAAAGGAGAAAAATATTGAGAAGAACTTTTTTTTTTTTTAAGATTTTATTTATTTATTTGACAGACATAGATCACAAGTAGGCAGAGAAGCAGGCAGAGAGAGAGGAAGGGAAGCAGGCTCCCCGCTGAGCAAAGAGCCCTACACGGGGGCTCGATCCCAGGACCCTGGGAGCATGACCTGAGCTGAAGGCAGAGGCTTTAACCCACTGAGCCATCCAGGCAACCTGAGAGGAATCTTTGAAAGGAGGGCTAGAGTTTAGATATAATACATTTAAGACATTTATTCTCATATTCCAGAAACAGAAACTGTTGCCTCAAATGAAGAATGTGCATGTATGTCTCACAGCTTCTTACAGATCCCTTTTCAGCCTTCCAATAGCCTTGACTACTTCATACCAAGAGTATTATTTTAGAATGCTATTGGCCTGCCTCTCTCAACTGCATCTATTGGACTTCTAAGGAAAGACCTCATTCTTGGCCCACAAACTGACCAGGTACCCTCAGCAGTGGGGTCATGGGCACACAATGAGTTTCCAGTCATTCTTTTCTGGCTACACCAGTAATTGCAGACTGATTACAATTCTGTTTGCTATATGGCATTTCAACAGGGAGAGGTGGCATGCTTGCCAGGTGAGAGACCATCAAAGAACTCGTGCCCCCCTATCTCTTTCCATTTCCTCTTTCTGTGGTGAAAAGTAGGTAAGGGTTGGAGAGCATGCTTAGGTCAATAAGAACAAACCAAGTAAAGAAGACAAAAATAAATATAAATAAATAGGGGTGTAACGGGGGAGACGTGGAGTTGTCAGAAAGGAGAAACTCTCAACTTCTGGCATATACTCAAACCTGGAAACCCAGTGAGGTTTGCCCATCACTAATGATCACATAATAATATGTTCCCAGGGGAGGGGCTGAGAGAGGTTATTAAAATACCACAGCTCTGGTGCTCTATGGTGAGGAGCTTTCTGAAACGTGGTCCCTGTCAGGTTTCCCCTGAGAGTCAAAGGAAAAAATGACTGCAGTTTGGCTCCTGCAAGGTAAAGTGTTGGGAAAACTAGCTGGGGAGGTTTCTCTCCCCAGCCCAGGGTTGGACATGCCTGCGTTCTCCTTGTATATTTGAAATGTGGTGATGGGCCAGCTTGTTAAGTGTGCTGGCTGGATTGCTGGGTGACTGGCAGGCAGCCGCAAGTGAGCGGAAACTAGACCATTTGTGGGGTATGAGGTGGCCAGAGTAGCCAGACCCAGGCTTTTGTGATGTCTTCCATCAAAACAGTTATTTCAAAAGATGTTGGCGACTCTGCATTTCCTTCTAGGGAGATATGACTCTCCAGTGGAGTACATGCGGGTCTTTGGGCATCTTGACTGATCATTGTGACCAAAGAAAAGCCCTAATCTGACCATATCCTATGGGTTATACATGGTAGGGCTCAGTAAAAGTTTTTTTTTTTTTTAATCAATTTTCTGGAAGTATAATTTAATCAATTATATTACCTATTTTAAGTGTACAGTTCAAAGAGTTTTGATAAAGTACACATACATGTAACCACTACTGAAATAAAGACAGGGCATTCCCATCACCCTAAAACATTTCTTTATACCCCTTTTCAGTCAACATTGTCTTCCAACCCCAAGAAACCACTGGTCTGTTTTTTGTCACTATAGATTAGTTTCAGCACTTCTAGAATGTCATACAAGTAGAGTCATACAGTATGTATTCTTTTATATTTGGCTTCTTTTGCTCCCAATGATGTTTTTGAGTTTCACCGATGTTATGGGTATTAGGATATCACTTATTTTTGTTGTTGGGTAGTATCTCAGTGTATGAGTTTGCCACGGTATATTTATCCATTTACCTGCTGTTGGACACTTGCATTTTTTTAATGGCACTAAGGCACAGTAAAGGGGATCAAGAAGACAGGAGAGGTTAAGCCAGTTATAGAAATATGAGTAAAAGACTTAAATTTGCACTTCACGAAGAAGGATATCCAAATTTCCAACATCTGCAAATTAAAAGTAAAATGAGTTACCATCATACCCTTACTAGAATGACTGAAACAGAAAACATTCATGATACCTAGTGTTGACAAGGATGTAGAGCAAACCAAACTCTAATGTTGTGCTTAAAGCAGTATAATTGATAATTTTGAAAATTGGGAGCATGAACTTAAAGATAATATACCCAAATCTCTGATCTGGCAATTTCGCTCTCAGGTTTATGCACAATGGAAACATATATGAAACAGCCCAACATAGGGCTAGATTCCAGGACTCTGGGATCATGACCTGAGCCCAAGGCAGATGCTTAACGGAGTGAGCCACCCAGGTGCCCCACATGCCTGCTTGTAATTAGAAAATGTCTCTTGTCTCCCAAGGTCTTGTCCCAGGCCCTAACTAGAATACTTTGCCTTTTCAGAATGTATGGGAAGAAAGCTTCTGTCTTTCTCTCCCAGATCCTCCCTAATTCCTCCACTGAGGGTAGGGAATGACTTAGTTTGTAGTGAAATGTAGCAGTCAGTTCTCTGTGCAGACTGGGCTCTTGGCTCTGTTTCTGAAAGTTCTCTACTCACAACTACTCATTGAATTTGTTTTGCTTCCTTATAGCAAGCACATCCGGTACAGGTCAGGGGAGGGTGGCCTTTTAAACATAGGCCTACAAATTTGGGGGCTCCTCCCTGGGATGTAAGCGAGAGAGGCAGCAACCACCACTGCATCTGCCCAGCTGCTGTATGCTCCATGAACCCTTCCTTCCTGCAGGTGAGTTCTGGATGAGGAGGTGTGAGAGCAAGTGGACAGCTCCCCTTTGACTTTAGGCCCAAGACTTATCTTTCTCAGACACAAAATACCAGAAATCTTCCATTTGGAAGTCAAAACTCTGAAAGTGGATTGAATTCTTGTCACTAGGTTCAGTTCTCAGTTGATTTGAGGCAAGAGAAAAAGAGAGGCATGACTAATTGGTACACTACATCTCAAACTTCATCTACTCCAGCAGACCAGCTCTAGGGACTGATTTTGACAGCCACTCTGACAGTGAGCATCATCTTCCTGAGTACCAAGGCAAGGCTTTGCTCCACATTATCAGTTGAGTCTTAAATATTTTTTGTTCTGCTTGTTCCATTTTCTAATCTGTTGAATAAATACTACTTTTCTGTTTCCTTGCATTGTGGAAATACTACTGTTCTGTTTCCTTGCATCGAGTTCACCACATTTTTTTTAAAATTTCTTTTCAGTGTAACAGTATTCATTGTTTTTGCACCACACCCAGTGCTCCATGCAATCCATGCCCTCTCTAATACCCACCACCTGGTTCCCCCAACCTCCCACCCTTCGCCCCTTCAAGACCCTCAGATTGTTTTTCAAAGTCCATAGTCTCTCATGGTTCACCTCCCCTTCCAATTTCCCCCACTCCCTTCTCCTCTCCATCTCCCCTTGTCCTCCATGCTATTTGTTATGCTCCACAAATAAGTGAAACATATGATAATTGACTCTCTCTGCTTGACTTATTTCACTCAGCATAATCTCTTCCAGTCCCGTCCATGTTGCTATAATAGTTGAGTATTCATCCTTTCTGATGGAGGCATAATACTCCATAGTGTATATGGACCACATCTTCCTTATCCATTCGTCCATTGAAGGGCATCTTAGTTCTTACTACGGTTTGGCGACCGTGGCCATTGCTGCTATAAATATTGGGGTACAGATGGCCCTTCTTTTCACTACATCTGTATATTTGGAGTAAATACCCAGGAGTGCAATTGCAGGGTCATAGGGAAGCTCTATTTTTAATTTCTTGAGGAATCTCCACACTGTTCTCCAAAGTGGCTGTACCAACTTGCATTCCCACCAATAGCACAAGCGGGTTCCCCTTTCTCCACATCCCCTCCAACACATGTTGTTTCCTGTCTTGCTAATTTTGGCCATTCTAACTGGTGTAAGGTGGTATCTCAATGTGGTTTTAATTTGAATCTCCCTGATGGCTAGTGATGATGAACATTTTTTCATGTGTCTGATAGCCATTTGTATGTCTTCATTGGAGAAGTGTCTGTTCATATCTTCTGTCCATTTTTTTTATATGACTGTCTGTTTTGTGTGTGTTGAGTTTGAGGAGTTCTTTATAGATCCTGGATATCAACCTTTTGTCTGTACTGTCATTTGCAAATATCTTCTCCCATTCCGTGGGTTGCCTCTTTGTTTTGTTGACTGTTTCCTTGGCTGTGCAGAAGCTTTTGATCTTGATGAAGTCCCAAAAGTTCATCTTCGCTTTTGTTTCCTTTGCCTTTGGAGACATATCTTGAAAGAAGTTGCTGTGGCTGATATCAAAGAGGTTACTGCCTATGTTCTCCTCTAGGATTCTGATGGATTCCTGTCTCACATTGAGGTCTTTTATCCATTTTGAGTTTATCTTTGTGTACGGTGTAAGAGAATGGTTGAGTTTCATTTTTCTACATATAGCTGTCCAGTTTTCCCAGCACCATTTATTGAAGAGACTGTCTTTTTTCCACTGTATATTTTTTTCTGTTTTGTAGAAGATTATTTGCCCATAGAGTTGAGGGTCCATATCTGGGCTCTCTACTTTGTTCCACTGGTCTATGTGTCTGTTTTTATGCCAGTGCCATGCTGTCTTGGTGATCACAGCTTTGTAGTAAAGCTTGAAATCGGATAACGTGATGCCCCCACTTTTATTTTTGTTTTCCAACATTTCCTTAGCAATTCAGGGTCTCTTCTGATTCCATACAAATTTTTGGATTATTTGCTCCAGCTCTTTGAAAAATAACGGTGGAATTTTGATCAGAATGGCATTAAAAGTATAGATTGCTCTAGGCAGTATAGACATTTTAACAATGTTTATTCTTCCAATCCAAGAACATGGAATGGTCTTCCATCTTTTTGTGTCTTCTTCAATTTCTTTCATGAGTGTTCTGTAGTTCCTTGAGTACAGTTCCTTTACCTCTTTGGTTAGGTTTATTCCCAGGTATCTTATGGTTTTTGGTGCTATAGTAAATGAAATCAATTCTCTAATTTCCCTTTCTGTATTTTCATTGTTAGTGTATAAGAACATCTTGTTTCTGCTCCTCTCCCTACTCTAGTAGAAGTTTGTGCCATCAAATTATGTTATCTATAGCTGTAAAATAAACTACCCCAAAGTTAAGTGGCTTAAAATAACAGTAATGATTTTGCTTACAAATGTGTAATTTAGACAGGACTTGGTGGGGGCAGGCCATCTCTTCTCCATGTGGTTTCAGCTGAGTGGCTTGACTAGGGCTGGAAGATGTAGTTTCAAGATGATTCACTCATATGGTTGGCAAGTTGGTACTGGCTGTCAGCAGGGAGCTCAGTTGGAGATATGGGCCACAAAACTTTGTTCCTTTCCACATAAGCTTTTCCATGAACTGCTTGAATTTCAGCACAACACATTACCTAAGTTCAAAGAGTGAGCATCCTACGAGAACAGGCGTTTTTCAGTACACAGAATTTTTAGGACCTGTCTTAGGACATCACATACCATCACTTCCACCATATTCTACAGCTGATGGCACTTACAAAAGCTGCCCAGATACAAGGGTACATAGACTCTCCCTCTTGACAGAAGTTGGTATGGTTCTAAAAATGCTTTTGGGATGAGAGACATTGTTGGTGTCATCTTCAGAGAATATAACTTACCCCTGAATTCTCTCACAGCATCTTTAATAAAACTTCATTAAAATGCAAATATTTGTGGGAAGGTATTATGATAAATTATCATTAGGCATTTATGTCCTATCAAGGGTGAGGTTATTAGAAAATCAGCTAAGAGGAAGAAAATATCTATGCTTATTAAAAAATAATGACGAGATCTTCCATTTGTGAGTACTTACTGTGTCAAGCACTAGGCCACACAATTTTTAAATGTACTTTCTATACCACCCTTATAGCAAACGTATGAGGTGGTTATCAGAATCCCAAGTTTAGAGTGGATTAGAGAATTTGTCTTAAACCACACAGTTGGGAAGTGGTAAAGCTAGGATTCCAGATCAACCAGTCTATTTTCAACTCCTTAGTCTGATTTTGAGCCCTCCATTATTTAACAAATAGAACTTAAAAAAAAAAAAATCTCTCATTTACAGAGAAGTTTCAAAACTAGTACAAAGAGTTCTTGTATATCCCTCACCCACCTACCCCTAATGTCAACTCTTTATGACACTGATACAATGTCATAAATGATACAATGATCAAAACAGGGGAATGAACATTGGTAAAATATTAACATCTATTTTTAAATTATAAATAAATGTAAATAAATTACATCTATTTTTAAATTTTGCTTATTTTCCCAGTTATGTCCCCGTTATGTCCCAGGATCTTATCTAGGATCCTATGTGGTATTTGGTATTTGGTATTTACCCTCCCCCCAATCTATGATAGTTCTTCGGTCTCCCTTGTCTTTCGTGATATTTTCACTTTTGAAGAGTATTGTTCAGTTGTTCTTTTTTTTTTTTAAGATTTTATTTATTCATTTGACCGACAGAGAGGCAGGCAGAGAGAGAGAGGGGAAGCAGGCTCCCTGCCGAGCAGAGAGCCCAATGCAGGCTCGATCCTAGGGTCCTGAGATCATGACCTAAACTGAAGGCAGAGATTAGCCTACTGAGCCATCCAGGTGCCCCTGTTCAGTTTTTTTGTAGAGTGTCTTTCCACTTGGATTTTTCTGGTTTTCTCTGCTCATGATTAGTTTGAATTTATGAATTTTTGTCAAAAATAACCCCAAAGCAATGTTGGGCACTTCTCATTGCATCCAGTCAGAGGGTAAATTATGGCGATGTCTTTTTACTAGTATTAACTTTGAACACTTACCAGATAAAGAAAGAGGTGGGAGAAAATGAAACGTAGATTTGATATGGCAGTAGTCGATTCTGTGCAGAAATTCTGTTATGAATAGAATGACTGAATAATTATAATGAGCTTTCAAGTGCCAAGCATGAAATGTATCACTTTATTAAAACTTACTAATTGGATATTCAGATGAATGGTCTAGGATGTGGATGATTTCACAGGACACTGGTCTCCATGGCCTTGGAGGGAATCTAGTGACAGTGCCAACTTGGGGGTGTCAACACCCATTCTTGTGGGGCTTGGGGAAATCAGAGTGGAAGGAGGGTATGTCTAAAAGGAATCGTGGTCTTCCAAGACCAGATCATTGTTTCAGGCCACTAGCTGAACCCTAGCTACTGAAATTTCAGTAGTTAGTACGTGGAGTTTCCCTCCCATTGTTCCATTGAGAGACAACCAGGAGGCCAGGATTTGTGGCCTGGAGACCTGGCTCTGCATGCTAGCATCCTCTCTTATCCCCCACAACCCCCCGAAAGGGATCTCTCCAGCATCATCTCCATTTGCAAAATGGTGATGCCTGCCTGTGAGAAGGAGGTTATGAACACAGTGCTGTGAAGACAGTATTGAGGCTTTCTATTCTGCTAATACTCGATACATGGAAGCTAGTTTTTACAGAGCAGAAACAGGGTATTAACACCATAGAATTTTATGGTTGGACACTCCTGTATTCAGTTTTAGCTGTGCCAATTTCTATCTGGGTGACTTTGAGTTAAGTTATAAAACTCACATCAGTGTCTTGAAAATGTTGAGAAACAACTGTAGTTTGTGGGGTATGGAAACAATAATACATAGAATGTTCCTGGCCTATAATAGGTGTCCAAATCCAGTAACCCTTATTTTCGTTATTGTTGATTATATCTAAAGCAAGTTAGTGCTAATCTTGGCTTTTTTTCTAGGCAAAATCCTCCCTTTAGGGTGTTCTTCTGACCATGAATCCAACTATGTGGGTTCTTGGCTCTTGCATTAGGTTCCTGGGTAAAACTGAAAGATCCAAGGGAAATCCGTGGATCTCCATGGTATCAGGATACAGCAGCAATGAGATTTCCTTTTAAATGGCAGAACACTTGGCATCAGGGCAAGGAAGGGAACTTTCTTATGACTCAGCTACAATTTGCCTCCAAAATCTCAAAATGTTTGCAAACTTCTGTATTCTCTATGGATACACACAGGTCTTGCTACATTTCTAAAGGAAGTATCAATGCAGAATGTAGGCAGTTTGGAAATGGCTACTTGCCAAAATGATTAAGGTTTTATGACAAGAGTTGAACTGGAATGGATTTTCCTTCTAGTCATATAATTGTTGGTGGCATTTCAAAGTGGAAAGAAAGTCTTGGCTTGAAATAAAACAAAGCTGCTGATGAGAACGTCTTTAGCAGAGTCTGGGTTGAGGATTGTTTCTATGAGAGTGAGGGTGTACAAGTTGTACACACTGATGTGTCTTTTACACAAATGTATATGAAAATGAACCATAATGTTCACAATTTTTCTGAGTGTAGGGCAAGTACCAATCACTCAGAAGGAGGGGACCTGAGTACCAGACCCCTTTCTGCCATTTACGTGTTCTATGATGCTGGACAGGTAACAGTAACTCTCTTGGACTAGCTTGTATTATCTAGAAATCTGTGACAATAATACCTGTGTTCTCAAACACTATGTATATGCCATGGGTAACCTCCAGGTGACTGGCCAACAGATGTACTAGTAGGTTCTTAAAAAGCACTTGATCAGGTTAGTAGAATTCAGACTTAGCACATGCTTGGTCTGGTGGGTCTTGGGCCCATCTCTGGGCCTTTCCTATGAGATAAGTTTATGGACCAATAATGGCTGCCAGGGTTACTTTGCTTGCAGACATCACTGTATCTTTGTCTTCGAGTCCATGCCCATGTATGTACTTGTGTGAGCATCCCAGCATAGCCGTCGAGTACACATTCTTCAACAATAATCACCTGTCCCAAAGACAGACACAGTCAGTAAGAGGAAAATTGTCATGTCCTTTGCTTTGTAACTTCCGGAAGCCTAGCAATTCCCATGAAAATGCAGAAAATGGAATATAAAGTCTCTACTGCAGCTACATTTAACACAACAAGCATAAGTATTTTATTTAATCAAATGAGAATCTGTATTTTCCCTCTCTCCTTAAGCAGTTACAACTACTAAATATCTCAAGGGCGTTTCCTTAGAATTTCAAGAAGTATTGACCTTAAGCTGGTGCTCAGATCTTCAAAGCAAATCAACTTTGCCGTGTAAACAGGACTAGAAAGGACGATCAGTAAAAGTAAATTTCACCAAGAGGAATGTTCCCTCATTTGTGATAAGTTATAGGAAGGAAGGCGGATATGACTCTACTGAATACACGTTTCTCTTGCATCTTCACGGGTGGTAGAATTCTATCAGTCTCTCATTTTGATGGAGATTTGAAGCTTGGGGGGCCAGAAAGAATCCTACTCGAATTAAAATTACTTACAACAAAGTTATCAGCAGACATTTCAAAAGCTACTTTGCTGCCTTTTTTTTTTTTTTTAAGATTTATTTATTTTTTTTGACACAGAGAGATCACAAGTAGGCAGAGAGAGAGAATGGAGAAAAGAGGCTCCCTGCTGAGCAGAGAGCCTGCTGTGGGGCTCCATCCCAGGACCCTGGGATCATGACCTGAGCCAAAGGCAAAGGTTTTAACCCAGTGAGCCACCCAGGCACCCCAGCTTTGCTGCTTTTCAACAGGTATTTCTGTGTGTGAGTTTCCTAGCACTGCCCTAACAAGGTACTACAAACTGGGGCTTAAGACGCCAGGAATTTATTCTCTCATGGTTCTCAGTCCAGAGGTCTGAAATCAAGATGTTGGCAGGACCACACTACCTCTGAAACCTATAAGGGGCTATCTTTCATTTCTCCCCAGCTTCTGGTGTTTGCCAGCAATCCTTGGCATTCCTTGGCTTGAGGCTAATCTCTGCCTCCAACATCACATGGCCTTCTCTGTGTGTTTCTTTTCTTCTGAGGGTGCAAGTCATCTTGGATTAAGGGCCAATGTCCCTCAAGTATGACCTCACCTTAACTACATCTGCAAAGACCCTTTTGCCAAATAAGATCACATTCTAAGGTCCTGACGATTGGGATTTCAATATAATATTCTAGAGCACTCAATTCAAACCACAACATTCAGATATCTGAGAACACCTATTCAATAGGGACTATAAAGCTGAGCACACTGGCAAGGAGCTGGAGAAGCAAGAATAAATAGTAGATATGCATTAGCCAGCATATTTCATGTGATGATCATAAAACAATACAGTTTATACTTTAAAAGGACAATGAAGATCTACTGGCCTTTTTTTTTTTTTAGATTTTTTTAAAAATTTATTTTCAGCATAACAGTATTCATTATTTTTGCACCACACCCAGTGCTCCATGCAATCCATGCCCTCTAATACCCACCACCTGGTACCCTGACCTCCCACCCCCCGCCCCTTCAAGACCCTCAGATTGTTTTTCAGAGTCCATAGACTCTCATGGTTCACCTCCCCTTCCAATTTCCCCCAACTCCCTTCTCCTCTCTAACTCCCTGTGTCCTACATGCTATTTGTTATGCTCCAAAAATAAGTGAGACCATGTGATAATTGACTCTCTCTGCTTGACTTATTTCACTCAGCATAATCTTTTCCAGTCCCATCCATGTTGCTACAAAAGTTGGGTATTTGTCTTTCTGATGGAGGTATAATACTCCATAGTGTATATGGACCGCATCTTCCTTATCCATTCATCCGTTGAAGGGCATCTTGGTTCTTTCCACAGTTTGGTGACCATGGCCATTGCTGCTATAAACATTGGGGTACAGATGGCCCTTCTTTTCACTACATCTGTATCTCATGGGCCTAACTTTTGATCCAGGGCATGTGCACTTTTCCACAGCATATTTGCTTTGTGGTCATCTACATTCTGCTGGAAAACTCCAGTGGTATTGAGAGTTGTTGGTTTTCTGGAGGCTACCACTCCACTGTTGTACTTCTAGGTGGTAGAAGGTTCTTTCCAATTGAGAAAAATTCTGCCTCCTGGGATCATCCAGCTACTTGTCAGGAAATCTTGCTCTAGACTAGCTCAAGGCCTGGAGGTGCCAACCGCCACCCTCCCACCCATGACAATCTCCCTAACATTTGATGAGAGTAGGAGTGCTGTGTTATGTGCCCTTAGTTTCCTATCTTCTGGTCCATACAATTCAGCTGCTATGGGATGTGGTATCCCAAACCATTCTAGGTAATCTCCTGTGAGTGCCACCCTAAACCTAGATTAGCCAAATACAAACTGACCAGATATCTGTACAGAAACCGGTTCAGCAATGATAATGAATCCCTTCTCTCAAGTCTCCTCACAGTCACATGTTCTCACTTACACTGACATCTGCAGTGTTGGACAAATATTGTCCTTCCTCGGACTGTCTTCTCCTTTGATTTGCATTATAATGAATTACTCTAGTTCCCCCCTTTATCTTTCTCTGACTGCCATTAGGCTACTTCCTTTCTTCCTTCTTTGGTTTCTCTTTCCCCTTGAATTAGAAATTGAATGCATGATCTGATCTACATACATAACCCCAACTATTCTCACTATGCTAGGTACATGTGTCTATAATACCTTATTCCCTCCCACGTCCTTGCCATGTTTCCACCTGCTATTGACTTCAGACTTGGCCATGTGATTTGCTTTGACAAATGGAATGTGAGTGGATATTATATATGTCACATCTGAGCATAGGCTTTAAATGTACTTTGTGCAGTTGGCTCTGTGGCCACTCTTATTCTGAATTTTCACCATGAGAGCAGTAGGCACCAGATCCACATGTAGCCTGGAACAGAGCGCCGAACCAGAGAACTGCAGCTAACTTATAGGTGACATGTTATGCAAGAAATAATAGACTTCTGTTCTTATAAGCCACTAATATTTGGGGGATGTTTGTTACGCAGCATAATCTAGTGAAATATGACAAACACAGTCACTCTCAAATCTACCATAACTTCTTTCCAGTACCACACACAGCAAATATTTCTTACTGTGTTTTGCTGGCATCTTAAACCTAGTTTGTTTAAAAATTAACTCATTGGGTTTTTGCTTCTTTTTTTTTTCTTTTCCCTCAAAGAAGTTCCTCCTTCTAACTTCCCTATTTCTATAAATATGACCTTGATCCTTGTGGTAACTTGGACTTCAAACCTTTGAATCAGCTTCCAATCTCTCTCTTTCTCACTACTTCCACATTTAGTTAAGTGCCAAGTCTGTTGATTTTTTCCCTTTATTTCAAGAACTATTTATGAAAACCTACTATCGATCTACTATGGTTCTTGTCTTCATGGGATTTAAAGATAAATAAGGCACAACTCCTGCCCTCAAGAAGTCTTCAGTCTGGTCTAGAAATAGAATCATAAAGATGACTTCAGCACTATACAATTCATGCTGTGATAAAATTATCTTGTAGGTGGAGAGGAAAGGCATTTAGCCCAACCTGGCCATTCATAGAAGGCTGCCTGGGGGAAATGATGCCTGAGCTAGCATTTCAGAAATGAGTAAGCAGTGTTGAGGGAAGGGGGATGGGTACATGGCAAGCAGATAGACTATTCTGAGGAACCAGGAAGACATGACTGAGTGGGATGGATTTGGATAGCTACAAGTGCTTCAATATCTGGGCTTAAATTATGTGTTTAGGTGTTGTAAGCGGTGAGGTGGGAGAATTAAGAAGGGTCTAGGCCATGGTAAAATTTGTATGCCATGTCACACAGCTTAGAGCTCATCCTACAGAGTTTGAGAAGAGAGGCATGGTCAGATTTTTCCTTCCTAGTGTAAAGGACGGATTATTTTTTATTTCAGTTAAAACAGAGGACATTTTATAGAATCTACTATGTGTCAGATGCCATTCTAAGTGCTCATTTAATTCTCCTAACATACTTAGTAGATATGAATTACCACTATTTGTCATTTTATATAGGAAGCAAGGAAGGTAGAAAGAAGTGAAGAATTTTATCCCTGGCCATAGAACTAAGAAATATGAAAGCTCAGACAACTTGGCATCAAAGTTCAAATGTTGAACCACTATTATTATTTCATATGGCTGGATGTGGAGACCAAATAGAAGGTGATTGCAAGATGTAAGAGACCAGCAAGTAGGGATGGTGTGGATGTCGCAAGGGTTAGATTTAGGAAATGTTTATGTGGTTCGATAAGCAGGATTTGAGGTTGATTGGATGAAGAAGGGCTCAGCAGAGGAAGGAATCAGACTGAATCTGAAGTTTCTGGTTTGGTTGACAATGTAGATGGTGTCATAAGTGAGATGTGGACTCTAAGGGAAAGAGCATGTTTATAAAGAAGACTATAAACTGCGTGTGGAGTATGTTGAGTAGAGGAAGCCAGATGACAGTAGGTTGAGAACTGACTTAGAGCCAAGAAGGTGGAGATAGCAATCTCCCCTTATCACTGTGTAACTTCAGGTACTCTTATCGTGTACCTGAACTTCAGGGCAGTAGCCTTCTCACAGACTCACCTAATCACTGCCCCACCCTACCCCAACAAATTCTACACTCCATGTTGGAATAATCTTCTGACCGTGCATTCTGATTACATCTTTCTCCACTTCACCCCTTTCCAAGGCCCTCCACTACTCACCCAATATCTTTTTCCTCCCCAATCTGGCTACGAAGTCACCTCAAAATCAACCTCCACCTACATTTCTAGTTTTTTTTCTCCCTCCACTGCTCCATGCACAGTCTGTATTTTAGCTTCACATTTCCAGACATTCCTTGTATTTCTAAGGTTTTCTGTCTTTGTACAAGTCACCTTCTGCTTCTGGTGTCTAATTAATAATTGCCTTAAGACTCAGAAAAAATACCCTTCTTCTATAAACCTGTTCTAATTACTTCAGCCAGAAGTGGCCTTTCCTGTCTCTCAACCCCTAGTACAATATAAAGTTGACACCTCACCTTGCACAGGTTATTTTACCTGAGGGATTCATTTCCTATTACAACACTAAAGCATTCTGTGCCCATTTCATATTCTCCGTGTATACAAATATGTACTAAATGAATACAATAATCAAGATCAAGGTTAAAAAAATGTCATGTCTTTGGGTGCACTAAACTTAGAAACAGCCTGCCTTGGGATTTATAGACAAATGGCTATCTTTTCTCTAGTCAATCTCTTTGAAAGATACGTCAGTTAACCTTGCTTATGTTTTTATCTCAAACATGATAGGAAGGGATGGGGAAATGAGAAAAGTATGCCCTTGAGCATATTCTCCAAAAGTTCCATAAAATTTTAGAAGTATTATGTTAGCATGATGGTTGGTCAGTCTATGAAGAAAAGATGTTAGAGAAAGCAATATGATAGCAAATGTAAGCAGATGTAAGAAGGAGTGAGTGAAGGGGCATTAACTTCCACCCAAGTTTTCCAGTTCAGATGTCTGTAACCACATCAGCCCCAACTTCCTTCCCTTTCTACAAAAATCACATAACACATTTTAGTAGTACCAGTCACCGGAAGCCAAGATGCACGTTGCTTGAAATGTTGCATGCATAGTTATTGTGCATGGCAGTTCAATTTTCAAACGTATATGCACAGGCTCCCAGAACTAGATCACTAGAGATTTACCTCTGGGCTCTGGGTTCCCTGTAAGATCCAGAGAAGGAAAACTTAGAGGAGGTGTTTTATGGACATTTACTCTAGGATTCACAAGCATCCCTAAAAATCCCAGGCATGTTTCTCAAGATCAGAATCTTCTGTGAGAAGAAAATTATATTCTTAGTGAGATAATCATATTTAAATTCTATATATTTAGGCAGGTGAAGGATAAATAAAATCTGATGAATAAAAAATTACTTTTAAAAAAATTAATGCATTATTCATTTTTATTCTGGGCCATTCCTGGGGAAGGGGTGTGTTTGTGTGTGTGATTTCAGTTCCAGTTTTTTACACAGCCATGAATACCTTGTCTATAACAATGCTAAAACAATTCCCTTTTCCACATCTGTATTTAAATGAGGCACTAGCTAAAATTGGATATCATTATCCTAAGCCTCAGCTCACACTTAATGAAAGAGCCAGTATGAATTATTCACTGAATGTCATACTTCAGGTTTTAAATTCAATATATTGTGATACATATGCTACATAATTTAAGAGATGGACAAATTACAATATGGCACCTGCCCATGCTTCTCCATTCGGTCATTTCTGCTGCCTGGGTTCAAGTCTCCTCACATCAATAATTTAGCAGAGTCCCTCCAATTCTCTCCCTAAAAATGAGCCAGTATCCAAAAACCTACAAGGGGAAGTGATCCATTTAACTTGGGACAAATCTCATATGCTGAATGATTTAACAGTCCAATTCCAAGCTTGAATAAGTCACTGAAATGTTGTGAACAGAGGGATCAAATGTGAGAACAGAAAGTTTCCCCAACTTGCTTTACTCTCTGTCTTTTTCTGTCTTTGGGTCACTGCTCTTGGTGTGTTAGAGTTTTTCGACTGCACTTAACCCCCAGTCTGTTCCCCTTCTGTGGGCCAGAATTCATTCTGCCTCTTTTGCTTGCTACTTTGCTTTTTCTCTTTCCTCTGTTTTCTTTCCCATTAGTAATTATTTATTAGTCTCTGAGGTGCAGCCCAGGATTTTTCACGGTATTTTTCCCACTTCCTCCAGCCCATTTGGTCACTGCTGAATGTTCAGAGGGGAGAGTAGGCTTTGACATGTCCGTTATGTGGATCTGGAGCAGTACACTGGAAAAGCTATACAATTACCGGTTCCCTGGCATCATTTCTTCTTGGCTCTTCGGTCAGGAGGGACTGACTGGCTGAAGAGGAAGTGTGGTTCGATGCTTAGAACACACAGTGGTGGAGAAGTCTCAGCCCTGGCTCTGTCTCCTGGCTCCCCCACCAATACTGGTCTGAAAAAAAGGTACCCCTTAGGAAACTCTTTTTGTTGTTCTCTCTCTCTCTGCTACTGCTCTCCCTCCCAAAGTCAAGGGAAGAAACCTATTGGTCACTGACACTCTTTCTCCTCACATAAATGAATGTAAGACAGGAACTGATTCATTGAGCCTGCAAGGAATTAAAACCTATATTTTAATGTGCTTTACATCCTAAATTGAGAATACCATTTTGTTATTCCTTGGAGAAGTTTAATTTCTCATGTGAGCAGAGACAAAGAGCTAGGATCATCAGAAACAATTTATTTTCACTCATACCTTCCCTATCAGTATCATCCTGCTTATGTTTAGAGTAGTGCTTCTAGAATTTTAACTGACACATAAATCACTTAGGGATCTTGTCAATACCCTGATCTTGATTCCATAGGTCTGGGCTGGGGCCTGAGATCTTGCATTTCTCACAAGCTCCCAGACAGTGCCACTGCTGCTGGTCTTAGAACACACTGAGTGGCCAGGTGCTCAAGAACTCTCCAGCCCCCAGTGTTTCCTTCCACACCACATCTGAACCGTGTTCTTTGGGCTAGTTCCTCTTCTCTCCATTCTCCATCAAAACTTAATGATCCTGTGTTCTATTGTCTCAGATCCCCTGTGCTGTGTCATCATGATGGGTAGCCCTTTCATAGTTGCAGAATTTCTTTTTTGCCCTTGCATCAAAAAGCTCACATTTCATTAAGTCCAAGCCACATGACTGTATCACCACCTCCCTGCCCTTGTCATTGATATTTGTGATCTGATTTATCCCATCTTTTGGTGGAGACTGGCGCTTAAATAATAACCATCATTTCCAATCTATCTTTTGCGATCCATCTACAATATCCATTTAACTAGTCAATCCAATACCTGCCCTCCCAATTTCCTTATTTATTTTCTAAAGCTAACTTTACTTCCACTCCATTGCTGCTGCACATTCTAAGAGCCACACTCTAGACTTGGCCACTACCCAAAACTACTGTGTACCAGAGAATTTAAACCCTGACATCCCACTCCTTGACCTCCAATCCTTCCAGGTCTCTTCTGTGCTCCCTATCGTGACCCTTAATCTTTCATTGCTTCCATCCTTGATATCTTGACTGTCACCTGACCTCTTGTCCTTGCCTATGCTACATGGGTCTTCTACATGATCATCCCAACTCTTTTCTGACAAGCATGCTCAATTTCCCTGCATTCTTCCCCCCACCACCACATGCTGTATCTGGAGCAATTCCATCATTTACCTTCTTTTCCCTAAAACTGAGAAACTGAACATGGCTAGAGAAAATCACCTGGTGTGCCAACTAGTGCCACACAAACACATTGTCTTAACCTCCACAGGGTTCTTGCACAACTCAACCGTTCATTCATTCACCCATTCATTCATTCATTCACAGTTGCTTATTTCCTTGAGCTACTCTTCCAGACTTCCTCCCCCTCCTCAAATCTCCAATCAGCCCAAGCCCACCTCTTAATCTCAATTAGTAGTCTTGCTTCTGTCATATTAAAATTAGAGAAGCTCTCCTAGGTGAACTGCTATCTTCCCTTATCTATAAACTTATCTTCATCCACACCCATCTTTACTTCCTTCTTAGTCCACATTCTCAGATGATGAGGTGTCTCTCCTTCCGGTCAGGACAGACCCAATCACCTCTGCATTGACCACTCCTGATGTCTCATTCTATTTCTTTCAGGCTTGCATCAGTTATTCCCACCAGCTTCATCTTCAAACTCCGCCTCCCTCCTGCCTCCTTTCCCACCCCTGCAACTTGTTGTATGAAATACTGTAATTCTTTCATAATTCTACAGCTTCACCTCCCACAATTCCCTGCCCCACACATTATGATGATGTCTCTCTTTGACACACTATGCTCTTTCATGCCTTGGTAATTTTGCTGAAACCATCCCCTTAACTGGAATATTCTTTCTCTGTTTCACAGTCTAGAAAACTTATAAGACTCAACTTGGGTGCTGCCTCCAAGCAGGCTGTCATGACTTTCCAATCTGAGTTAGTCACCTTGCCTCCAGGTTACTATTCATACCTTAAGTTTACCATAGCAATCTTATTTTACTTCCTATATTTTATCATAATTATTTATGTGGCTGTCTCTCTTGCAGGCTAGGTGCTCCTTGAAGGCAGGAGCTCTTGTTTTATTCATTTTTGGTATTCTCAATGACTAGAACAGTTCTTGGAATAATGTGATTGATAAATGTGGTTAAATGAGTGAATGAATTGGAATTCCTTGTAAAGTAAACATATTAATTAGCATACATGTTACCTCAGTTCCAAATGGATTCATTTCATAGACCTTTTTTTGGTCATGTATGCTCTTTATGGCAGGAACTTTTAAAGCTCACACTAATAATAATAATAATAGTAACAGTAATAATAATGAAATATTTGACACAACACCAACTGTGTATTTTGTTTTGGGAACTATGTTAAATGATTCACATACATAATGCCATTAAATCCTTAGGACTGCACTCTGAAGGTAATAGTATTAGCATAATTCTAGAGGTGAGGAGCTGAGAATCAGAGATGTTAAGTAATAGACCCAATGTCACATAACCAGTGGTTATAGGGCTAGTTTATGAAACTCGGCCAGGCTGGCAGAAAGATTCATGCCCTAAACACCACATACTACTTCCCTTCTAGCCCCTGGCTGCTTTCCTTGTCCCTAGTCTCTCTTCTGCCCTTGTCACATGCATTGCTTTTCCTTGGCCTGACTTACCTGTGCCATTTGGGCACCCTCCTCCCTCCACCCATCTCAGAGCACAAAGGCTGTGACGTCCGTCTGTGATGTTCTCTTCTAGAGCCATCCATCTGATCTACACATGTAATAATTGCTTCAAAGAAGCCCAAGGGTTGAGAGAATTCACGTCTTAATAACCACTAAGCAATGAAGTGCTATTTAACACTATTTGCTTTAGATAATTAGGAGCAAAGCATTCTGTGGGTTGTTTTCACTCTAATGCAATTTAGGATAGTTGGAAACATCGAATTTAAACTGGTCGCTTCTTTTCTTCCTTGGTCACGACCAACACTCTAGTGCAGAATAGGTTCTGCATATTCACCTTTAACAGGGAATGAATGAAAACCCAGGAGTAGGGCTGATTAGAAATCCCAGGGGATCAGAAGCCCCACTTACATCACCCTGTTGGAAAGTCCTCCATGCCTGTATAAGGCAACGGGAAATCAAAGTCTTCTTTACCTGGTGATAAGTGGATGGCCTACTCATCCACGTATCTGCAGAGGTTGTCTTATATAGCCTGCTTCCAGGCTGTCATGACTTTCCGTGACTTTTCATGACTGAAACTAGGAGGATTTAACCTCAATTGGGTTAAAAAAAAAAACTTAAGGGATTACTGGATGATTCTAATTTTTCTCACTGTCAGTTAAATTGAGTAATATTTGCTTAATGCACAGAACTATCATACGATTCTTACTAGAGTCTTCATAACTTGATGCTAGGGTTAGGGTTTTTGTTTTGGGGGTTTTTTTTTCCCCTTTTTTAAGGACCACCAGTCTTTCTAAACCCTGTCCTACCCTGGTCTTCAAAGTTGAGGCATTATTGTGCCTGTTGTAATGTTAACAACGTAATGCTTCAGGGGATAATACTTAAATCTGAATTTTTCTTCCTACTCGACCCACATGTGAAGCCTGTACTCCTCACAAGTATATCACCCATTTAAATTGGGAGGGGGGGGACTATGTGCTTAATAAACAAGTAAAAGCATGGATATACATGTGTGATTTAATAGTGACAAAGACCTTAGCAGAGAAGATGAAGTATAGATTATTTTGGAAATGTCTGAACATTTACTGGGGATCTAGGTTAAATTACTCTCAAATGTATCTTCTGTATGTACTACTATAAATATTTATATCTTATTAGTAGATTTTTTTTTAAATCTCTGAGATTGATCATATTATGGAATTGTATGTGAACTCCCAAAGGGCTATTTTTTTCTTTTTAAGATTTCCTTTATTTGAGAGAGAGAGCACAAGAGTGAGGAGAAAGCACAAGTGGGGAGAGGGGGTGAGGGACAGAGGGAGAGGGAAAAGTAGACTCCCCACTGAGCAGGGAGCTCAATCCCAGTACTGGGAGATCATGACCTGAGCCGAAGGCAGACGCTTAACCCACTGGGCCACCCAGGAGCCCCACCAAAGGGCTATTTTATCATTTAGAAACACTTGTTTCTAAATGTTTGTGAAATGCCAAGTACTTCTAGGATGCAGCTGAGATAATCTCAATGTGTAATTCACCTTTAAACTTTTTGACATTAACCTTTTCATGTCCTGAGATAAAGGGGTATAAAGCAACAACTCCTTTTATTAGCTCATTTCAGAGAGTTATCACCTTCTCAAGAATACATGTAACAAAGCTCTGCAGACTATACCAAGTAAAGAATTCATAAACTTCCACAGGCCAAGGGTAGGTCCAGCTAGCTGATCTTTGGAGGTTACCCCTAGATGTGGGGCTCTAGGATCCAATGGAGGTGACGGTTGCACAGAATGGGGACACAAGGGAAAAGCAACTGCTTCAGTCACAAGATTCCTGGAAGCTTGTCTCTGGGATAACACTCTGTTAACTCTTGGTGTTTGAATTAAATCTAGAATGCCTCTTTACCCCTCCTGCTAGACCCTATTCCCAATGTAAACAACGTCTATCTGCCAGCGGGCTTTTTCTATCTGAAGTCAAAATATTCCAATTGTGACATCACCACTGATGGTTCAGGAGAAGATTAGGTTATCACAAATGAAGCCTTATTGCCCTGGAATGAAATGATGGAGCAGACGGAAGCACAAGGAACAAAATGCTTATTTCCTTCATAAATTCTTAAGCCTTTCAGGTGGAGTGCAATAAGGATGATCTATGGAAATAGAGGCTTCGGTTCAAGTTCTCTGGGAGAGGTTAGAAAAGTAGCAAATTAACCCGTCTGATACCTTATCAGCCAGTTTTGAGCAATCAGCTAAGTTAACATTCTTGCCTTCCACAAATCATTAAATCATACACCATGGACCCGGAAATCTAGTTCCTCCAGCATAAGGTATGGCTGGAATGTGAGGAAACGTCAGATTAGGAGGATTTTTCCCAACAAAAGAGTGTTAGTGATTCCTTCGGAACTTTAACCCTTTTTAATCTAAGTAAAGTCTGTCCCAGTTAGACGAGGCAGGCAAATTGTTCCACATCTATAGCACTGTTTGCTGGGCTAAATCAGGGCCTAATGGAATTGCACTAGGGCTCTAAAAGGAACAATGGTTCATGCAACACCAACACCTTTATAACTCATCCACACAGACACACAATACAGGACATGAAAGTGTGTTAAGCTTGGGTTCATTCTTCATGGTTTCAGTTAAAGAGTAGCAGGAAGGATTAGCTTGTAGATAATCTACCCCCCACACCCCCCACCACCTTTCCTCTCCTCTGCTACCAAACTCCTGTTATTTGAGGGATTGAACTGAAGATATCAATTTTAACCCTTGCCTCAACTTCTCCATACTTCTGAGAAATTCAATATAAAACATGGAGATACCACAACCCGTGAGATACAGCGCAAACACCACCAACAGCAAATGAAGTACTCCCATACTATGGCCCAGGCAAATAGGTCAAGAAGACTTCTCTATTTGGCTCAATTTGTAGCTCATATAAAATAGACTCAATCCTCTTTCACTGAATGTTTAAGTATTTCCTTATCCACTGAGTCCCTGAGAATAAATCCGTTTGTTAAAAAAAAAAAAAAAAATGTGTGAGTATCAGAATCACATACAGAACCGTACAGTTCTGTGCCCTCTTGTGCCGAGAAGCAGAGCTGGGGAGTCTGTACTCAGGCTTGAGTTCTTGTCCCAGAGGCCAGCACAGATTGCTCTCCTAGGAGATTTCTATCTCCCTAGCATGCTTTGGCTAGGGGCGATCCAATTAAAATTAATACCAAGGGCAGATCTGAAAGGAAGACAAATAATAAAGTGCAATCCAAGATGGAGGTCTTTTTGCAAATAGAAACTATATCTTATTTAATTTTTTTTGTCTCTTTTAAGGTGAGAACCAAATGTCTGACACAAAATCTCTCAGTGTCTCATTGGCAGGGATGGGCTCCTCTTCTGCTTCCCACTGAGCAGTGAGCATATGAGCTGGGGGTGAGAGCAGCCCCAGCGGGCTGAGGTAACCCCAGGAGATACTCCGGAAGCAACCAGCATCAGTTCCAACCAAGAGAGATAGCTTTAGAAGTCTCAACAGTAGCTGAGTCGGGGCAGGTGAATGGATTGGCCTCCTTGAGCACTAAGCAGTCTGCACTGAGGTCTTCTGACTTTATGCTCTTAATTTTGCCATTCTTCTTCCCAGAGAGCTGTCCTGTGGGAACTCTGGAGTTTCATTCTAAACCAGAAAGATCACAATGCTGACACTTTTCTGTCTAAATCTCCTACTTCCAAACCTCACTTAGCACATCTGAGAGGGTCTGATCTTGAATCCTGCCTGAGTTTTCCAGGACGATTTAGACACCATTGCAATTATCTGTAGTTGTGTGTTACATATCACCTTGGTACATAGTGGCTTAAAAGAACCATCCTTTTATTGCTCATGATTCTGTGGGTCAGGAATTTGTGCAGGGCTGAGTGGTACAGCTTGTCTCTGTTTCACCTGGGGTTGGCGGGACTCATTCATGTGGCTTCATCTGACTGTTGGCTGGGCAAGGCTGAGCTGAAGGATCCAAGATGGGCACTGTGCGGGCTGTCTGCTGGAACACACTGGCCTCTCCTCAAGAGACCACCAAATGGTCTCTCATTCTCTCCAGCAGGACAGTTTGGGCTTTTTCATGTGGTGTTACAGAGTTACAAAGGTTAAAGCAGAAGTTATAAGGTCTCTTAAGTCCTGAGTCTGGAAATCCAGACTCCTTCCTGAGCACTCAAGGGGTCACAGCATATCCCCAGGTCAGCCCATATTCAAGAGGTAAGGAAACAGATTCTCCCCCTTGATGCGAGAAGAAGCATACATGTGCTGACTTTGGACTGTGGGATGTCATCTCTGTAAGCAATCTCTCATGGACCCTCTGGTTTAGACTGCTGGGAACCTCTGCTCTCTGTAGCCAGGCTGATATTTAAAGTAGTCCCTAACTTCTTGCCCTGCACAAACTCAGTTTCACTCTTCACCAGGCCAGGTCCCTAATATGCCCAAGCTAACCCTAGCCCACTCAAGTCAGGGGCTGGGGCATGCCCTGGATGTACAGGGCACATTCACGGCTCATGAAGGGGAGCTTAGAAGGGGAGCTTAGGGCTTACGCCATTCAAAGACATCCGTGTTTTAAGAGAACTGTGTTGGGAGTAATTCTCTTTCTCTCTCCCTGATCTTCAGTCTGGGTAACCCTGTAGACATTTGAATGACACGGGCCATGGGGCATTCCCCAAACTTCCTTTCTCAGCTCAGAATTTAATATCCTTTTCTCCTTTTTGGTATGTCCCTGCCCTGTTCCAGGCTGTACAGTTAGCTTGTACTACCTGTCCTTTCCCTGAAGTCTATCTCTTGCTTAAAACACCTATGTGGCATGTTGCATGGGGTGGAGAAAGGGAAATGGAAGCTGTTGAAGAATGTATGGGTTCAGCCCCACCTTGACACTGACCCTTTGTCCCACCCTCCTCCCCCTTCAACCTTAGGCTAAATTCCAAGAGATGATCTTTGCTCTCTGTTGAGAAGGGCTGTGATTGACACACCCCTAGGATGCTTTTTTGTACATATGAGTGGATAAAAGGTCACATACTTTGTACGCAACTTCAGACTTTGGTTGAGCAGTTGTGATTGGATGAGGATTACAGTACGATAAAAAAAATCAGGATGTGGCATCAAGGAAAATACAATTAAATATTATCTATAAATAATGTGCCTAATCTTCATGTAGAGACAAATCTGTCCTGCATTTAAATTTCACCCTCATTTCTGCTCAAATACACAGGATTCCTCTGTACTAGTTCGCATGGCACAGTGGTTCCTAAGGGTCACAGACCATGTTAGATATAATGTAAAAGGTGGATAAATTATCTTCCCAGAAACAAAAATGCACAAGTGGATAACATCTGCATTCAAGACATTTGCTAATCCCCTGAGTTTTATCATCCATGAACTTCTTGCAAGTAAGATGGAATGGGATGTGGCCTTTTAGAAAAATCTCAAGGAAAACGAAGATCAACTTAGAGTAATTTTATTGGGAATTATGTGGTCAGGACACAGGTATCTTCCTTCAGCATTCCATTTTAATTAATGTCTCACGTGGATCTTATTACGCAGGTGACCTCCTGCCCTTTGGTCATCTCCACCTTTCTTTCGAAAGATCTGATGAAGTATCCTATAATAACCATGCTAGCTTTCAGGCCAGTGCCCCTTCCTTGAGGAGAAAAAAAAAAGCCCTCTTAATCTGTGCCTCACATGCATCATAGTTCTGAGTTTTGTAAGAGGAGGATCCTATCCTGGAGGGTTTGGTGACTATCCAGTTTTCACATGAGCATAATAAACTGAAATTACCAGTTACTATACATCCTGTCTATTGTCCAAAGAGATACACAACCTTCTAGAGGAACAGAAACAAATCTGCAAAAGGTCATGTGTAGTTTGGGTATTTCTGAAGCCAGGCACTAAGTCTGTTTTGATGGGTAATGTGTGAAGATGCTCTGCTCTTGGTAATTTACCATCCCTAAGGAAGTCTAAGTAGAGTCATGAAGTGTAACCTGACAGTCGAATCTGAAAGCAACTGAGATTTCCCAAGCATAACTTAGCCCTCTTCTTCTGTATGCAGTTCAAGTGCAATGCCCAGAACAATACAAATCCAATTGGTAAAGTGCCTTCACTCTACACTTTGACAAATTTGTCCCATTTCTAAATTATCACTGGCTTGATCCTGTCTAGAAGGAGGAAAATAAAATAATGTAATGACACCCTGGGCAGGTAGAGTGTCTTTTATCAGTGATCTCAAAACACCTCATAAGCATTAATTACTTCTCCAAACATGCTTGGGAGGGAGATGTGGTTATGACCATCGTGCTGATGAGGAAGCAGATGCTGGGTCAGGGATGGGTGACTTACAATACACCACCCAATCTTGACCAGGTCTAGATTAGGAAGGAGAAAAAAATGGCCTAAGACAGAACATTCAAGCTATTTTCCCAATGTCACCCATCACTTGCCAGTCAAGCCTGCCCTTCCCCTTCCCCCATCACTACCCTGTTTCTTCCTCATCTGGTCATCTCTAGTCCTCATCACCGGGTATTGTCAGCACTCCACTGAAACAGGGATTGTCCAAGCTGAGCCACATAAGCTGGGCTTCCTTCAGGTCAAATAAAAAGGAATCAGGGGAAACTAAGTATAAGCCATTTCTCAGGCTTTTCAGAGGATTCAACTTAAGGATAGTCTGAACCATAAGCATCAGACTAGAATCAAACCACTGGAGCTCCTGAAGACTCCGTTTTGAATGAGCTGCTCTTCCTGTGGGCACTAATGATAAGATGTTATCTGTCCCCATGATGTTCCAATACATTGGATAAAGTGCAGCTAATTTTAGCCTTTATTGTTGCACATCCCACACCATCAACCGAGTAAGGCACTGTGTTAAGAAAGCAACATCCAGAGAGTATGCTCCCTAAACTTTGCCTTTTTTTTCCTCCTTTATCTTCATCAATTCTCTAGTTCCCCAAACTTTCTCGGTAAAACAAACTCAAACTTCAGTCCAGAATTAACATCAGAGCCAGAACAAAGTCACGTCAGTGCCCCCACAGATCAACTTATCAAGGAAAATTCCAGAAGCTCCCTGACCTGTCAAAGCCTCTCAGTGGGCAACATCCCTTCTTTTGGTATTAATATATCAAACCTCAGATGGAACAAAAAATATATGTCATTCTGGGTATTTCTACTTCCTGTACCTCTTCCTTGCCTTCTCCAAAATAGGCAACAGGCAAGAGATTAGGACTTAAACAGTGATAGCCACTGCGGAAAGAAGCATGTATTACAAAATAAAATCACAGTAAGTTAGTTCCATGTCACATCACTAGAGAGAAAGCTTACACACAACTGAGAGAAAAAAAAAATCTCTCTTTCCATTGACCCACTCAAAACAAGCCATGACTTCATCAGGCCTAGATATCTGGTAAGTTCCACTAGAATATCATGCTCTGGAATTTAGGAATTAGAGGAAGGGGCCAGAGGAAATTTTAAAATAGCCCTAGAGGGTGGTCAGGCCTGGTTCACAGATCTGCTACACTGTGTAACCCACAGCCCTCTGGGAGCTGTAGCAGTGATGTGTTTTACTTTTCTATTTTGAGCCTGTGACTCACATTACAAATATTGACTTCTATTTCTCTATTAGCATCAGATTTTTTCTTGAATCCTCCAAATTGACTTTGACTATAACTTTGGTTAATATTAAACCTCCTGGGTCAACACATCTTTATAGCTGTGAGCTGCTCCAGCCACTGGAGTGGGGATTGGCAAAGAAGTATTACAACCAGGAGCAAGACACAGAGAAGGCTCCTTCCAGGTGCCCCTTACCCCCACCCACCAACTCCTCCAAACTTTCCTGCCAGACTTATCTTCCCAAAGCACCAGTGAGGATCATGGTTTCCTGGTGTAAAAGCCTTCCACAACACCCCACTGCCAAGAGAGGGAGGTTTGAATTCCATACCTGATCACCCTGTCCTACCCCAAAGATTTTGCCAAACACATTTCCCCCCTTCCCCAACAAACATGTAATCTCTTCCTCGCTTTAATCCTCTAAGCACTTTGGGTCTTTCTTATGATACATAAGTAAACTCACACATGAGTAAATTCTCACTCAGCTTCTCTTGCCTCCTTCATCATAGGCTTGGACACACTCATCTTTGTACCCACTATACGCCTAGCTCCTGAGCCAGGCGCATGGGAGATGATGAATAAACATTTGCTGAGCTGAACTGTATCTCACAGTTTATCTGTTTACTTTAGGCACATGATTAATCATCACATGAAGTATTTAAAATAGCCACACTGCCAGGTGGCTGGAGCAAGACGTCTCAAGGAATATTGGCTGGTTTTTGCTAATGGCCAGCTACAAGAACATTCATTAGTATTCTTCTTCCCCTTATCCAGGAGAGCAATTGTAGCCAAAGGTGCAATAAACTGGAAAATATAAATCAGAGAGAACAATACAAATAGAAATTCATGGGGAAGACAACATCCTAACAGCATTTCTATGATGAGGTCTTTGGGGGGATATGTGAGGGAATGGAATTAGGGCATGAGATGTGTTTTCCCCCTGCCTTTGCATATTTCTGTGTAGGTGACTGTAAGGAGAAAATACTGGGAAAGCTAGAGGAAAAAGCAGAAAGTAGAAAGAACAGGAGAAAAATTAAAAAGAAGGAAAAGAAACTGAAAAACCAGGTATCTCACAGGGAACAAATGAAATCTTGTGACTACCTACAGTGAATTTGACCTCTTTCCTTCCCGAAACTGGAAATAACCAGATAAAATCCAATCCTGTTGTCTGCAGAGGGGGAAATGGAGGGTAAGGGGGGGCAAATTATTTCACTTCCTTGGGGTACAAGAACTTTAACTGAAAGCAGGCATCTTGTCCATGATGGTTGAACATCTTAATCAGGGTCATTAAACAATTAACTGGGTGCCTGTTTTGCTGACGGAGTCCTTACAGCCCCAAGTGTTTGCCATGTCCTTCCCTACGCAACATCAGGTGATGCTACAGGGGCTGAGGATACAGGAAGGAATATTTGATTTCATCAAAATATGTCCAGAGGTTTAGATAGGCCCTTTCTATGCTATACAACTGAAGCAAAGCCTGATTGATTCTAAAAACGAGTCCCTATGGAACATTCTCAGCAATGTTGGGCGAGTCCCCTACTTTTTCAAAGCTTTGAGAAATATCTTTAACTCATATGTTATTGCCTGTGCTCGATCCTTCATTTGCATTCACCCAAATGGGGCCATGGTTGAAGAAAAGGCATGGAGGGGAGTTCTCCATCACTGGCTGGCACACTGGCCTCTTTGGTAGTAAGGCCAAGAAGTGTGTGCAGGTGCGGCCAGGCTTCCGTGCCCCCAGCTTCAACTGTCATCCACTCTCCAGTGTTCCCTTAATAAAAATAACTGACCCACATGCAATTTGGGACTTCCATCAGCTGCTTTGTATCAACTCCGCTTTTTTGAAATACTAATACCCATTTGGTTTTAGAAAAATAAAGGGAGCAGGAGGCTATTTGACAGTCAGCCTTTCTTGAAAGTCTTGGGAGTGATTTGTGAGTTTTCTCATGGTTTGTAGTAATACACAAACAAGAGAGGTATGTTTCCATTTTATCATATCCCTGTGGATACTGAAAGTCCATATTTTCCTGTTGCTGAAACTTAATGGAAAAAGAAAAACTAAAAAATCCCTCAAAAGGAAACCCAGCAACACTTCTTTTATGACTCATTTTCAATGTCAATAGAAAGATCTATTTCCTCGGTAGGTGCACTTAAAAAAAAAAATACTGAAAATTCCAGAACGGAATACACTTGACCCTTGAACAACACGGATTTGAACTGAGTGGACCCATGCTATATGAGAACTTTTTCTAGTAAATATGGCACAGTAGTATAAATGTGTTTTCTTCTCCTTATGTTTTCTTAATAAGATTTTCTTCTCTCTAGCTTCCTTTATTGTGGAATATGGTATATTATACACACAATACACCAGATATGTGTTATCAAGGGTTTATGTTATTGGTAAGGCATCTGGTCAACAGCAGGGTATTAGTAGTTAGGTTTCTGGGAAGTCAAAAGTTATACGCGGATTTCTGGCTGTCTGTGGTCAGGGTCTCAACCTCTGTGTTGTTCAAGGGCCAACTATAAAAATCTTACCGGTATCTTAAGGCCAAGAGAAAATGTTTTTCATCAAAATAATCCATTTATTTGTTCACCTTTACTCTTTTCTTCTTTATCTTAACACAAAACACTTCGTCTATTACAGGCATGTGTGGTACATTTGTGATAAAATGAACTGAATATTTGCAGAAGTTTGTCAGGAATCTAGTCTGAAGCGTCAGTAGGCCTGCCTACCAGGAATAAGAAAATCTTCCTATAAAGAGTTGCCTTTCTCTCTTTTTTTTTAAAGATTTTATTTATTTATTTGACACACAGAAAGAGAGAGAGCATGAACAAGTGGGCAGAAAGGCAGGCAGAGGGAGAAGTAGATTCCCTGCTGAGCAGGGAGCATGACATGGGGCTCTATCCCAGGACCCTGGGATCATGACCTGAGTGGAAGGTAGACCCTTAACCAACTGAGCCACCCAGGGACCCCTTGAGTTTGCCTTTCTAATAAGCATATCAACTCAGTCCCTGGTTGTGTTAATACATAGTCCATGGGCCAATACTCAATACAGTCCATGGGCCAATACTCAATACAGTTTTGGTCAACCTTACATGACACTGACACCACCACCAACACTAAGCATCAGGCACTATAAGAGTACTTTGTATTCATTGTTTCATTCCCCATTTCTCACATGCTCTCACTGGGCATGAACTGTGCCCAGTGTTTTCATCATTTTACAGATAATGTTTTCAGGGTATTGACTTGAAGTGGAGTGCATGATGGGCCAAATTTAGAGACCAAAAACCAATGTTTGAATCCCTTAGAAAAGAAACTCCTACACTCAGCACCTTGGATTTGAGTTTACTTTGCTTCCCAGAGTGCAAGCAAAAATGACAGAAGATGGAAAGTCCAGAGAGTTGAGATGACCAGCTCTGAAGCCTCCTTAAAAAAGCCAGACAAATGGTAATACAGAAGGAAGGGCGAGGGATGCCTTTGGGCCTCACCCCTCACTCTTAACATCCCAGTGTAAGGCATATGTCTGGCATTCAGTGTGTTCAATATACACTGACTGGATGGAGAAAAGGCTGTCTCTCTCCTGCATGCTCAAGGAATTTCTGGAAGATTCAAAATCTCTGCTCTTAATGGCACATATCCCTCAGGACAAGAGAGAGGGGCACACAAGGTAGAGGGAGAGAATGGGAGAAAGGGGGTTGCATATAGGCTAAATTAGAGCACTATTATGAACATATTACTTAATGTTGGAGTATTAATGACTTGGAAATATGTTAAAGCAGAGTTGGGTGATGGATGTGCCTCCCCCTGGGCTCAGGCCATCTCCTAATGCCTGTGGTTTCAAGGCTGTTGAAAAGCCTTGACAACTTCTCATTTACAAGCACTAAATAGGGTGCGATTAGTCCATGATCTATGTAGGATTAAATGCTCAGCTTCCCTTTCCTGGTTTCTCTCTGCTCACGAGATCCACAGTTCAAAAATACACTCTCCCTTCTGACAAGAAGGCTATGGAGCCCCACCATGGTTACTGCCCTCTGAGTGCCCTTCCCGTTTTTGACCCCACTCGCTATCAGAAGTTTCTTTCCTGTTGAGCTTTCTAACTCATCAGTTAGCACAACAGAAAGGTCCGGCAAGCAGCTGCGTCCCTTGTGCTTCCTGTGGGCCTCACGCCTGACCTCAAGCTCCCATCTCATATACTGGCCAGGCTCCCTGCTTCATTCAGCCTCCCTTGTACCCAGCACCCTATCAAGAGAAGACATGCCCTCTGTCTTCACACAATCTTACATGGCTGCCCATCAGACCAAAAGCATCCCTTAAATCAAGCCTTTTTCTACTTTTCATCACTCGCACATCTCATCTAAAGAGAGTGTGACTATCCAGTGTGCAGTTTCTAGATCCTGCTTCAGATATGAGATCCCAGGTGGTAACTGATCAGATAGGAGCATATGTGCTAGAATATGATACTTGTCTTTAAGGCAACTTCGCCTTAACTGGGGGAGGTGGGGCGGTGGGAGGAGCACAAGTTTCCAAAGGTTCTATAAGACCCAATGTAATAGTAGGAATTTTGACACAGAGATAAGTCTAGGGCCAAGGGTCTTTGGAATGTCTCCCAATCACACCAACAGGTGAAGGGTTAGTGCTCTAAGCTCTGATTATATTTCTCAAAGCCTCAACCTTCACTGCTGCCTCTCTGCACTTAGAAGCCTGGCCTCCCCATGGCCCTCAGTGACGACTTGATAAACCATTGACCTCAATTATTAAGTGTGGAGCAGAAACAATATTAAACCTGACTCTCTGTTCCCAGTTGAGCTATCATGTGTCTCCAAGTAACTTGGCAGGAACCTTTTTCTCACCCCATGTCCTTCCTATTACCCTGCAGTATGTCCTGAACCTCCTAAGCAACCCCAGAAACACAACTCCAGCTTCTCAAGGGTGAAATTGTTGGACACCTGGGCTGGTGATTTTTGCAGATCAGCACTTCATCGACAACCTCCTTTCTTCCCCAGAGGTCTGATGATCACACAGGGTCAAGAGGGTTATTCCTTCTATCACTAATCACTGTTGATTCCTGGGAAGCAGAATTGTGTTTCCCTAAAAGGGAGCTGAGTCATTCCCAAGCAAGGAGTTTCTTTTCTTTTTTACTTTGTTTTAGAAAACTGAGTCTTAGAGTAGTCTAGATAGGGATTTAGAGGAAGTTTCATCCCTTTGGCCAGCACGGCCTATAATTTCTAGTATATCTGGTTGTGGCATCAACAGCCAAGAAGAATCCTAAAGAGAAATTCCACTATCTATGAAAACAGTCACAATGGCAGAACAACTATATTTAACAAACGCCACGCAACATGTTGGTCTTCAACATCATTTAATCCTCATAGCAATCCAATGAAGTAGATACTGTTTAGTTCCATTCTAGAGGCAAAGAAGTAGAAGGGAAAAGGCAGTGGTGCCCTGGGAAACATTAACCACTGACTCTCCAGACAGAATGAGGCCCAGTGTAATATTCATCAATTTCTGTTGGCTAAACCTGCACTGTGTTACGAAAGATTTAAAACTACCAACACGATGTCAGTGAACACGGGGTTGGAGAGAACTCTGCATAGCTGGTTTCTCAAGTTGACTCCATCACACACTGGACAGAGAAGTTATGTTATGGCCTCAAAGTCACAGAACAAGTACATGGCAGAGCAGAATTTGGAAAAGAGGGCAAACTGGCTCCAAACTCCACATCCTTAAGCACTGACAAAGCACAGCCAGAACCAACTAGAAGGGTCCCCTCTGATTAGCAGGCTGTTTGGAATGTTTGTCGTAATTAATTATGTAATTTCACAGATAATCACAATGGTATTTGTTGGCACAGATGATATAGCATGTCTTGACCATTTTTGTCTTCCCTACACCTAAGATATTACCTGCTTGCTGTAGGTGTTCATAGCTGTTGGTTGAATTTTACTGACTAGGATTGGAGCAGCATAGCTTCATCTTCATCCCTCGGAAGTGGGAGTCAGTATTCTGGAGATGAGGTGAGTGGGAGTGGGGGCCAGAGAGAGAGTGACAATTGGCAAAGTAGGATGAGGTCTAGGAAATGGGGGAGCCCTGCGAACAGACATTCCCCATCTGTCTTTTCCCCAAGGCCAGTCTTGGATCCCCGTGCTCACAGCTCTGAAGTGGAGTATTGTTGGAGACACCCCACTTGCCGAGAACTCATTCACCTTCTTTGCTGCATGAGGCCATCAGTGAGTCACTCTGGTCTGGCTTTCAAGTAAAAAGTGGAGGCAGGAGATGTGGGCCATCCTCTGCAGATCAATGGGTGCAGCTGTCTGGTATAAAACCAAAACGCAGGATGTCTCACTGTTTTGCATCAAGATCAGGGATTCGGTTTGTAATTTCACTGCCGTCAAAATGAAAACCGGAAGACTCTGCCCTGAGGGATCGACTTAGCTGGCCTGAGAGATGTAGGAGGATGGTTGACGTGCTATTGTCCTGTGTCAACACAAACTCTAGTTAAGGCATAAACTGCAGTTGGGTGAAACACTCTGGTGAAAACAGGCGTGCATTTGGGCCAGACATGCCATGTTTACATAGATGACCTTATTTGACCCTCACCAAACCCTAAGTAGACAGGTTTTTAAAAATTTATTACTGAAGTGTAGTAGTCATACAAAGTTATATTGGTTGTAAGTGTACAACATAGCGACTTGACAAGTCTCCCCATGATCATTGTGGTCACTGTCTCTCACCACACAATGCCATGACAATATTACTGACTATATTCCTTAGGCTGTCTTTTCATTTCCATGTCTTACTTATTCTATAACTGGAAATCTGTACTGCTTAATCTCCTTTGCTTATTCCATGCTGAGCAGTTTTTAATCCCCATTTTTTCAAGGAAAAACTCTTCCCTAAGTGTTCTGGCCAGAAAGCCCCCAGCCTACTCAGATGGTTGACTTGTAAAGATTGTAATGAAAGGAATGCATACAGATGGATGGACAGGATGGAGGTATGGAGCCCAGGGAGCCATCCAGGGGGCAGCAACAGTGGAAAGCCCTTGCCACCCTCAGATCTAGAGCAAAAGGGAGGACGAAGTATGACCGGAATCCTGTAAGAACGGCAGCCACGGGAGGGAGGCCACCTGACTGGAATCATGGCTATTCCAGAGGAGCAGAGCCACTGTGAAAACTGAAGCCTGACCTGAAGGAATGCAGAGAATAAATAACCCCAACCTTTCTCTGGCCCCAGCAGGAAGCTAGGTGGTAGACGGGGTGATCCCAGTTTCCTGGACACAGAGCAGGGCAAGGAGGGACAGAGGATGCATCTGAGGAGACACCCAGAGAATAACCAACAGCAAGGGACTACCTTGCTTAAACAGGTTAAGTTTCTGCCAGCAGGGCCTGAGAGAGAGCACAGAAGAGACCCGTCCCTGTGGTCTTGAATGAGAAATTTCTGTAGCCTGGGCCTTGGTTTCTTCACCTGAAAATGGGACAGGTGACATAACGCTAAGACAATGCCACTCAAATACTCATCATTCTTAGCCTTCGTATCGTGGTGTGATACTGCTCACACGGGGCCTTGCTGAAAACAGGACTTGATTGCTTTCCTGTCTTCTTTTCCCTCTTTGAATATGAAAGTCTCAGGGCACATTATCACGAAACACCAAAAGAGCACCACAACGTGAAAGCGTTGCCATTCAGAAGACACGGGTGAGTTCCCGGGGGGCTCAGTCCCAGAAGCGGCTATTGCACGGCTGCAGGATCCCTCCGTGGGCAGCACAGCTCTGGCCCTGGCCCCACTGTTCCACGCAGCGTGTGGGGGCTTCCAGAGGGTTGGAAGGGCTGCCAATCCACGCGGTGCTAGTGGGCAGATGGTGGAAGGATCCACATGCATGAGCACAGACATGCATGCATACACACACACACACACACATCATCATCATCATCATCATCATAATCACACACTAAATCTGTGCAACATTTCTGGACACGTTTCTTTAGAGGGATCAGTGTGTGTCATGTTGTGATTCATAGACATGACAAGACAAAGAGGGGCAGCACGAAAGCTCTGACAGATGCCAGAAGCTCTCTAAGTTCTTGTCTACATTTAACCACTAGGCAACCATTTTCACACTGAACACATTCAGGGCAATGGAAAACGTTGATAAAACTTTTATAGGCAGGGGAAGTTCGATCTATTCCTATTCTAACACGGAACTATTCATTATTGAGAATTCATATAAATAATATAAAATGATGATCCCATGTCTGGAATGTGGTCAGATATCCAGCCTTCTAGAACTAACCTTTCAAAGGCAGGACAATTGATATTTTTATGATCATTTAGTTACTATAAGAAGAACGTTTGAAAGACAGATGTCCAGGGGACCAAAATACATCTCTATGCAGATCACCTGCTTCTCTGAGTACTCTGGCTCTTAAGCCCATCTAGAGCCCTTTGGTTCACCTGGGGTCACCTACAGGCAGTTCCCAAGCACACATACAAGAGATGGCCTCCTGTATGCCTCACTCCCCCAAGGTTGCTCTTTGGCCTCAGGGCTGTGCTTGACTCCTGTGTCAAGGCATTAATGCCCCAGGAGCAACCCTTACCTTATGAGGGATGGAAGGGGGTAAAAAAGTACCCCAGGCTATTTGCCCCCCATTAGGATAATTCTGAGGCATGCTCCACACAGTGTCTCAGAGGGTCCAAAATGAGATTAACCTTCAGTTGCTCAAAAGATTAATCGCTCATCAACTCACCCTTTTTTTGGCCTACCTGCCTTCCCCTTCTTACCTCACTTCCCTACTGTGCTTCCAGGAATTACTTACCGATTGCCTGCCTGCACCCAAATCCTTGCTCACGGCCTGTTTTAGGGGAAGTCAAACGAATACTGTACCTTTGTACAAGTTAGAAAAAGATACACCATCCTCCAGGCTGATCCACAGCATGCTGGGCAGAGTGCAGGCTAGGTTCTAACACCCCTCACTCCTCCCAGTACCTCTTGTGCAGTGAACAACATATACCACTGCATGCAGGTGCTCTGGTACCACAGACCTCACAGGGTTACTGTAAGAATTAAATGAGATAATGTATGTGAACATGCCTGATACACAGTAGGCATGTTACCTGGAGTAGTTTCCTTCCTCTACTTTTGAGATTTTCACACCAGTTTTTTCAGTATTCCTTTCTTACTTTTTAGCTTTTTCTTCATCCTTGCCATTTAGATGCCACAGATCACATGTTACAAATCAGGAAAGAAATGAGAGAGAGAGAGAAAAGAAAAAAGAAACACGAGAGAGCTCAGGTCTTAGCTTTCTCTTCCAACGTGCTTGTGGCTGGGTTGAAGGTGGCATGGAAAGGGGTTCAAATGTCCCCTGGAAATGGCGAAGAATAGGCTACTGAGAAAGAATGTTGCCCTGAGCCCAAAGCAGTTTTCTCCAGGACTGCCTGGAGAACCCAGCCCTCCCTGTAATACAGGCAGGAGAGATCATCCCGGGACACACAGCTTTGCCTACTCTGGGCTACGAGCTCACCTACTTAACCTGAACCGATGCATTAATTCAGCGAAACAAATGGTTTGACTAATATTTTTTTTCCCTGAATCAACCACCTCCTAGGGCATCTTGCGAACACAGGCTTTCTGTGCAACAGGATCAGGTGATGTCAGCTCAGCACTGACAGACGCACCCAGACCGAGCAGAGGCAGGTTTGGGGAGTAATGAGAAGAAGGAAATTTAAAGTGTATTACTGGGTTTTTTTAGGGAGGAAGGCAATTAAGCATATATTATTTGAACTTGGGAAGAGGATTCTTGACTTGCCCTGGGAGTAGACGTCATCATCCTGAAACAACCTGAAATTGTGTTATCTGTTGAAAACTTAGAAAGACCTGAATGCCTAGTAATAGGAAGACAAAGCCAAGGTTCACTGTCTATCTAGTTGTTTCAAAAGTGTGTGGTTACGAGGCATATCTGCTTGGGTTCTCTCCCCAGCAGGATGGCCTGCCAGGGATTTTAAAAAGCAAAAGGGCAGCTGCTGGTTGTAAACACGAGTTAGGTACCACCCTCTTGCCACCAGGAGAAGCTGAAAGTGCCCCCCACACATTATGGGGCAGCAGAGCCCCCACCCCAGAGCCCCCAGAGCTGGTGAGGCTGACCAGCACTCTTCTAAGGATGCATGATTGATGTGCTGGAGCTCAGAGGCCCAGGAATGAATGAGTCAGCAGCAGGGAGCGGGAGCAAAGGAAACAGGGGTTTTCTCTTGAATTCTTGCTTATTTTGGGACAGTATGATGCTCTTCTCAGAGCAAGCAAATAAAGTGCTAGTGGAGGGAGTCGGGCTTATGTAACTCATTTCTAAAACAAGTGGACGACGTCACTGAAGGAATCAACACCTTCATTAAAAACGTTAAACAGAATTGATGTAAGCACAGCTGGCCTTCTTTCAATGTAGGGGGTTACTATCCTTAGTACTACCCCTAATTAGCTGTGTGGATTTACCCAAGCATTGTGGGCCTCAGTTTCCTCAAATATAAACTGAGGGGGTTGTCCTTGGCATTGTCCCAGGTATTTTTTCGATATGACCTCCTTTGATTCTAAGTGAAAAGTAATAATAGCAATCTTATTAATAACCACAATGACAATTGTATATAATATTCCTGGAGGGCCTTCAGTGTGCCAGGCACCGTGCTAGAGACTTTGAAAATATTATTATTATTATTTTTTTAAAGATTTTATTTATTCATTTGACAGACAGAGATCACAAGTAGGCAGAGAGGCAGGCAGAGAGAGAGGAGGAAGCAGGCTTCCCGCTGAGCAGAGAGCCTGATGCGGGGCTAGATCCCAACCCTGGGATCATGACCTGAGCCAAAGGCAGAGGCTTTAACCCACTGAGCCACCCAGGCGCCCCGAGACTTTGAAAATATTATTATCAAAACACACAATCTCCTCGTTTCCTCCAAACAACCTCACAAGGTAGAGTACATCATTACCTTGATTTGGCATATGGGGACCTGGTGAAAGTCTAGCCCAACTAGTATAGTGCTGATTTGGTCAAGGTCTTAGCAGAGAAGAGGTGACATGTTCAAAAGAGTTTTGCTGAGAAGAATTTAATAAAGGTGCTCTTTATGGCAGTGTGGGTGGAGCTAAAGGAACTGACAGGGGACAGCCATGCACTGAAAGTGGCAACAGTGGAGGGTTAAGGGAGCAACGGCAGAAATGGATGTCACTGGAGCCTGGTGAGGCCAGGAGCAGAAGAGAGGGGCCACTCGCAGGAGTTCTAGCCACTGAGGAGCACAGCCAGAACCAGAGAGAAGCTCGGAAGGAGGGAGAGGAATAAATATCCCAACAGCTCTGTGTTTTCTTGCCTTTGGACTTCCTGTGAGACCTTCTGGTTGCCTGAACACAACAAGAGCAGAAGGTCAAGGGGACTGGAGCACAGTCCGCAGGGATCGGCCTCCTGATGCAAGAGCAGGGCAGAAAAGAAGAGAGAATGGGCCTGGGGATCAAATGGCAAATAAGAAGCAAAGTGGAGACAGGATGATCGCACAGCACTCTGAATCCAGAGAACTTGCACCTTCTCACTAGGTTAAGCTGGGTGGTAGATGCTTAAGGAGCAACACTGTATCTTCTGGAATACAGAATAGTCACTGCAGATTGCCAAACCCTACATTCCTCACCAGCACCCAGTGGCCCCAGTTGTCAGTGTTCATGGCATCACAACTCACAGTGGCCTGACTGCATTTTGGGGGGGCCTTTCCCCTGGAAGCATATCAGCGAGTTACCAATGTTACAGGAATGGACATACGGGGGTGGAGGAACAAGACTTTTAAGTCTTTTCAAAAATAATGTAATAATCTTCAACTTTGAAATATAAGTTCCTAGAAAGAAACAGGCTCAGATATTCACAAACACATAGAAATGTATATTCTGTGGTCTACAATGCTCTCCATGGAAACTTACATGCCGCAGCCCACCCTGGCCCACATCTCTTCCCCTTCTATCCACCACACACTGGGCCCCATTACACTGGGCCCACCATCAGCAGCCCGATTCTATGCTGTTGTCTTTGCACTGACTATTCCTTCTGCCTGCATGACTTCTCCTCTCTTCACTTGATGAAACCAGATTTCTTCTCCAGGAAATGGATCAAAGTTCACTCTTCTTCTTTGAAGCTTTCCTCACCTCTTATCTACTTTTCTTCGCACTAACTTCTATTGCACTTATCATTATGTTGTAAAGATTTCTGTTTGCTTCTGCACTGGACTGTGAACCCGTGAAGAAGTGTGTTAATTAGAAATGACAACAACAAAAAAAGGAATAAGAGTAGCCAACATTTATTTAGATCCTACTAGACATCAGACATGTGTACGAGCTGAGTGGAGCCCCACAACAACCCTATGAGATAGACACAATTTTTATTCCCATTTAAAAATGAAGAAACTGACACCTAGGAAGAGTAACTTGCCTAAAAATTCATATAAACTTATAGATGTTTCTGGAATTCTTTAATCTTTGTCTCAAAAAACTTAAATTATGACCCACCTATAAAAACAAAGGAAGTGAAAGGAATTTAATTCTACCAGCAATGTTTATTTATTTTGACATATACATTATTTATCTTGAGAAAATATGAAAAATGTTAACATATGTTAATTCTGGAATCCTATTCTACGGGTCTTTGTTATACTATTCTCTTGTGTTTTTCTGAATTAAAAAGAAGCTTCCAAGTGGAACACACACACAGAACACTTATATGATGTTTTCTATGTAGCAGATACTAAATAAATATTTATCAATAATGATGACAATGGGAAGGTAAGCTATTAAAATTGACAAAAAAAATTAACACAAAGCAAATGAACATTCAGAAAACAAAAGCAACATGAATTTCAAAGAAAGTTGTCATAGAATGCGACAGAATGTCTGAGATCTCAAGCAGGTCTTGGATCAAGTTTTGAGAGTACCAAAAATATGTTCCTGGCTCCTGAAAAATATTCACTGATTAAACAACAATTCCATTAAAAATCCAAGGTTGTTCAACTGAGAATCATCAAACATGACACAACAGTACCATGTATCGTTTCATGTCAGAAAGGAATAGTAACAACCACACACCGAATCACAGATACAGTATGTTGCTGTTAACTTTTACCTAGGCCTGATACCTCTGGGAGGTCACAATCCCTTGAATCTGATCTCAGTCCTGTTGTGTGTGTGTGTGTGTGTGTGTGTGTAAGAGAGAGAATGTGTGTGTGAGAGTGTGTGTATGAGAGAGTGTGTGTATATGAGAGAGTATGTGTGTGAGAGAATTTGTGTGTGAGAAAGAATGTGTGTATGAGAGAGAGAATGTATGTGAGAGAGAATATGTGTGTTGTGTATGTGTGTGAGAGTGTGTGTGAATGAGATAGAGTGTGTGTGTGTGTGAGAGAGAGAGTGTCTGTGTGTGTGTGTGTGTGCATGCGCATGCTCACGAGTGGGTGCGTGTCTGAGTAAACAAATGGGGTGAAAACTGAAGTCAAAGTTCTAGACACCAAAAAACAGTAGAGATTTGACTCCACGCTAACATGAGATTGCAGCATTCTTACCAGGTGCACACGGGAACAGAAGTCTGGCTTTGAAGGTCCCATAACTCTAGATGTGAAGAATGGAAAGTCTCCCCCCTCCCCCTCCCCCACCTGGATATTCTCTCAATTCTGGACTCCACACAGAATGAAAAGGAGATTAGCTTCTGGTTTTAGATCGGAGAAGGTATGTATGAGTTGATGCAGGTATAAAACAGCCATTCACAACACTTGTACACATTCTGAAATTTATTATATTATCTATCTCTGTGAAACAGGGATAGACCTGACAGAAACGTGAGCAGAGGGAAATAAGAAGGTTAACAAGGTGATATTTCAATAGACTCTGAACAATCTCTATCTCAGGATTCTTTTGTTGTTGTTGTCTTTTCTTTTTTTTTTTTTAATTTATTTTCAGTGTAACAGTATTCTTTTTTTTTTTTTTTTTTT
>NW_026739490.1:1861959-1865806 GCF_022355385.1 Mustela nigripes
CCCACCCCTGCCCCTTCAAAACCCTCAGATTGTTTTTCAGAGTCCATAGTCTCTCACGGTTCACCTCCCCTTCCAATTTCCCTCAGGATTCTTTTCATTCTAGCTCCTCACTGGATCTCCCAACCCTGTTATCCTAAGAGTCAAAGGTTATTATGTATTTGTAAAAGGCTTCTCAGGCTCTCCCACCAATACTCCATTGCCAATGGGAACTGCCACTGAAACTCATTCCTCACAAGGCCCCCAGAGTTCCCTATAAATGTCACTCAACCAACATGAAATTTTTTACCAAATTCCCCGTCCACCTCTTTTAAAGCTTCCAGAGACCAACTCTTCACAATTCGGCCCTGGCCCACACTTCACTCTGCATATTCCCCAAACCCCAACCACTCCATCCGCAGCTAATGAGGAGGTCCAGGGACGGTCCAGAAGGAGATTCAGCCCTCTCAGAAACAACAAAAGAAATCCTCTTTTGAAGAAATTTGAGGTTTAACATTTCAAATGAAGCATCTAATCCAGTTGTTAAAAGTCAATGAAAAACGTGGCTCATAATTGCTTTATGGCTTAACACTGACTGATATCAAATTATGTTTGGGAAGAGCTACACACTATGGTCCCACCCCCCTTTAAGGTTTCCCCAAAGGTCCTCCTCTTGTCTTAACCTGAACATATCTGGCTCTTTCCCACCTATACCTTTTTCATATCTTTCTTCCCCTGTTTGAATCACCCTTTCAGCCGAACAAGCAGGTACTTTGTGTCTATCTGGATTGCACTTACTTTTTCTTGAAGACTCAGCTGAAATATTCCTGCTGCTGTAGAGACACCGCCCAGCCCCCTCCCTTCCTATGAAATCACTGTCATGGCTAACACTTATGACCAATTACTACGTGTTGGGCACTGTTCAAAGTGCTGTGCATAAATTTCTCATTAAACCTCAAACACATTTGTGGGTGGTACCATTATCTCCACTCGACAGATAAAAAACTTGAGGCTCAGAGAGGCTTAAGAGCTTGCCCAAAGCCACACAGACAGCAAATAACAGAACTAAAGATAAAAAGAGACAGGGTCTGCCTCTGCTACAATCAGCTGCCTCTGGCAGCTGCCCTCCTCTCACTTTCTTGTGACATCTGGTCTCCCTGTTTATCGATCTGCCTGTCTTATCTGTCCCACCGGACTGCAAGCTTCTTGGTGCAGGACCCATTGGTAATTCATTGTGAGCACCACAGCCCCGGGATCCTGATAGGTACTTGGAGGAAAGAGGGAAAAGGAGTTCTTGCAATAACTCTGGAACCAGTGTCAGACCCTGGGCTGAGGTCTTCCAGGACTCTTCACATTTTCCATGGTAGCCTCTAACCCAGTTTCCCATTCTTCCTCATTCGTATTCCATTCCACTGAAAAGAAACATCCTGACCCCAGGCCTGAGAAGGCTGCGTGCGTTATGGTACATAAAAAAAGAAGCCTTACAAATAGCAAGTGTTTTGAAAACGCTTTACTATATTCCCATTTCCCCTACCTACCTCCGCCCAAAAAAAGCTGGAGTTATGAAACACATGCTAAATATTGAGCCATTAAACTTAGGAATATTGAGAGAACTGTTTTCTTAAAAGCTTATTTTTTTCGGCTCTCCTTGTTTTGCCCTGAGTGTTTTTAGCAGTTCAAACAGGTTGGGTTGCCCACAAGGAGCAGGACACAGGTTTTTTCCACTCCGTAGGTTGAGGTATTCATTCCCACTTTAAACCTCTCTAAATTTATGTGCCAGTATTTTCCAAGTAGATGTATTTGTAGGTATGTTCGGGATAGAACTGGGGACATTCACAGTATTGACCGAGACTGGGAGATGACAGATGGACAAATTCGAGGTTTCGAGCTTCATCCTCAGCCTGACCTTTGGCAGCAATGGAAATGTTTGCACTTTGCAAAGCTTGTTATTCTCTGCGTGTGTGAGTGTGTGAGAGTGCGTGTGAGTGTGTGTGTGTGTGTGTGTGTGTGTGTGTGAAAGAGAGAAGAAGGCTTGGCTTTTGAAAAATATAATATTATAATTGCCAAGGCTTCTGAACTCCTGGGCTCTTGCTGTCCCCGGTTTTGGCTCTGAAAGACAAACCATGACATATTATTATATTACTGTCAGAGCTCTCTCTGAGTCTTGTGACACTTCTATTTCTAATCCCCTCCCTTATGTCACCACTGCCTTCATGACCTAGCATGGATCTAACATTTCTTGTCATTTGTGCAGTGGCGGTTGGGGAAGGGGTGGTGGGTCAGGTTTACCGAGGTATAATTTGTTTACCTTTTCTAGCATATAATTTTCTGAATTGTGACAAACTTACACAGTCATGTAACCATCACTGTACTCAAGATATATAGAACAGTTCCCTCACCCAAAAAAATCTCTCCTGCCGTTCCTTTGTGTCGACTTATTCCCTACTCCCCAGGTCCTGGCAACCACTGATCTGTTTTCTGTCATTATAGTTTTGCTGTTTTTTTAGAATATCATATAAACAGAATTATACAATATATAGCCTTTTGTGTCTGGTTCTTTCATGTAACACAGTTTATTAGAGATTTGCCCATGCTATTAGATGTATCCATAGTTTATTATTTTTTTAAAAAATTCTGAGTTGTAACCTATCTATTGTATAGGCCACAGTATGTTACTGGTATATTAGGGATTCACTGTTGCTAGATTTTAGCAATTACAAGTAAAATTGACATAAACAGTTGCAGATAATTCTTTGTGTGAACTTAAGTTTTCATGTCTCTTCTATAAATACCCAGGAGCAGGACTTAATGGGTCATATAGTAAGGGTACAAATATATATAAAGAAGTTATAAGAAATTGCCAAATATTTAAAGATAATTTGCCATTTCTTCATTCATCTGAACATTTCAAAAGATGTAAGCAGGATCCCTAATACTGTCCATTAAGGCCAAAAACATTATGGGGAGCAACATGCCAGTGACATGAGTATAAAATGGGTCAGACAATTCATGGTCTCAGTCCAGGGAACGTAGGAGAAATGCATCCATGTACTACCACCATTTCCAGGGCTTTTCAACTGGCCTTTGTCATGGAATGATGGCCTAAAAAAGTTAACTTACCTCTCCTGGATGACTCTGTCCCCAGGTTGTGAATAAGTCATTCTGGCTCATGGGAGGAATCCAAGGCTATTATTAACACTCATTTCCAGGAGGAGATCGTGAGGCCTGGGGAGTTGAAGAATGCCCCAGAATATAGATGTTCTAGTGCCTAATTCCTGCTGTGACAGTGACTCACTGGGTGATTCTGGTACACCTTGATGTTCCAGACTCAGTTTCCTAAAGTCTGAGATAGGACTGCCCTGTTGACTCAACTCATTGCTTGGGGGGAAGGAGATTACAAATAGGAAGAGTGTCACAGAGGGATATTGAAGCTACTAGTCTCACGGCATCATGGGCCTGGGCACCCTTTGTCTTCAGAACGATAAAGGCCATTGTTATACCATTCCCTAGATGGAGACTTTCTCATAAAGAGAGGTCATGTGACTGGCCCTTATGAGAAACAGTGAGTCAGAGGAGTTTAAAGAGTTCTCAGGACTCCTCACAATCTTTCTGAAGGTATCTACTGACTCACTAAATCCCTTCCTTCTAGAACAATTTTACAATTTAAAAATACTGTTGAGCATTGGGACGCCTGGGTGGCTCAGTTGGTTGGACGACTGCCTTCGGCTCAGGTCATGATCCTGGAGTCCCGGGATCGAGTCCCACATCGGGCTCCCAGCTCCATGGGGAGTCTGCTTCTCTCTCTGACCTTCTCCTCGTTCATACTCTCTCTCACGGTCTCTCTCTCAAGTAAATAAATAAAATCTTAAAA